>NC_141554.1:62891617-63043382 GCF_021556685.1 Rattus norvegicus
TTATTTCTATCTTTCTGTACCTGTTGAGGCCCGTTTTTTGACCAATTATATGGTCAATTTTGGAGAAAGTACCATGAGGAGCTGAGAAGAAGGTATATCCTTTTGCTTTAGGATAGAATGTTCTATAAAGATCCGTTAAGTCCATTTGGCTCATGACTTCTCTTAGTCTGTCGACATCACTGTTTAATTTCTGTTTCCATGATCTGTCCATTGATGAGAGTGGGGTGTTGAAATCTCCCACTATTATTGTGTGAGGTCCAATGTGTGTTTTGAGCTTTAGTAAGGTTTCTTTTACGTATGTAGGTGCCCTTGTATTTGGGGCATAGATATTTAGGATTGAGAGTTCATCTTGGTGGATTTTTCCTTTGATGAATATGAAGTGTCCTTCCTTATCTTTTTTGATGACTTTTAGTTGGAAATTGATTTTATTTGATATTAGAATGGCTACTCCAGCTTGCTTCTTCTGACCATTTGCTTGGAAAGTTGTTTTCCAGCCTTTCAGTCTGAGGTAGTGTCTGTCTTTGTCTCTGAGGTGTGTTTCCTGTAGGCAGCAGAATGCAGGCTCCTCGTTGCGTATCCAGTTTGTTAATCTATGTCTTTTTATTGGGGAGTTGAGGCCATTGATATTGAGAGATATTAAGGAATAGTGATTATTGTTTCCCTTAATATTCATATTTGGATGTGAGGTTATGTTTGTGTGCTTTCATTCTCTTTGTTTTGTTGCCAAGACGATTAGTTTCTTGCTTGTTCTAGGGTATAGCTTGCCTCCTTATGTTGGGCTTTACCATTTATTATCCTTTGTAGTGCTGGATTTGTAGAAAGATATTGTGTAAATTTGGTTTTTTCATGGAATATCTTGGTTTCTCCATCAATGTTAATTGAGAGTTTTGCTGGATACAGTAACCTGGGCTGGCATTTGTGTTCTCTTAGGGTCTGTATGACATCAGTCCAGGATCTTCTGGCCTTTATAGTTTCTGGCGAGAAGTCTGGTGTGATTCTGATAGGTCTCCCTTTATATGTTACTTGACCTTTTTCCCTTACTGCTTTTAATATTCTTTCTTTATTTTGTGCGTTTGGTGTTTTGACAATTATGTGACGGGAGGTGTTTCTTTTCTGGTCCAATCTATTTGGAGTTCTGTAGGCTTCTTGTATGTCTATGGGTATCTCTTTTTTTAGGTTAGGGAATTTTTCTTCTATGATTTTGTTGAAGATATTTACTGGTCCTTTGAGCTGGGAGTCTTCACTCTCTTCTATACCTATCATCCTTAGGTTTGATCTTCTCATTGAGTCCTGGATTTCCTGTATGTTTTGGACCAGTAGCTTTTTCTGCTTTACATTATCTTTGACAGTTGAGTCAATGATTTCTATGGAATCTTCTGCTCCTGAGATTCTCTCTTCCATCTCTTGTATTCTGTTGGTGAAGCTTGTATCTACAGCTCCTTGTCTCTTCTTTTGGTTTTCTATATCCAGGGTTGTTTCCATGTGTTCTTTCTTGATTGCTTCTATTTCCATTTTTAATTCCTTCAACTGTTTGATTGTGTTTTCCTGGAATTCTTTCAGGGATTTTTGCGATTCCTCTCTGTAGGCTTCTACTTGTTTATTAATGTTTTCCTGTGTTTCCCTAAGTGTGTTCATGTCTTTCTTGAAGTCCTCCAGCATCATGATCAAATATGATTTTGAAACTAGATCTTGCTTTTCTGGTGTGTTTGGATATTCCATGTTTGTTTTGGTGGGAGAATTGGGCTCCAATGATGGCATGTAGTCTTGGTTTCTGTTGCTTGGGTTCCTGTGCTTGCCTCTCGCCATCAGATTATCTCTAGTGTTACTTTGTTCTGCTATTTCTGACAGTGGCTAGACTGTCCTATAAGCCTGTGTGTCAGGCGTGCTGTAGACCTGTTTTCCTCTCTTTCAGTCAGTTATGGGGACAGAGTGTTCTGCTTTCGGGCGTGTAGTTTTTCCTCTCTACAGGTCTTCAGCTGTTCCTGTGGGCCTGTGTCTTGAGTTCACCAGGCAGCTTTCTTGCAGCAGAAAATTTGGTCTTACCTCTGGTCCTGAGGCTCAAGTTCGCTCATGGGGTGCTGCCCAGGGGCTCTCTGCAGCGGCAGCAACCAGGAAGTCCTGTGCCGCCCCTTCCGGGAGCTTCAGTGCACCAGGGTTCCAGATGGTCTTTGGCTTTTTCCTCTGGCGTCCGAGACGTGTGTGCAGGGAGCAGTCTCTTCTGGTTTCCCAGGCTTGTCTGCCTCTCTGAAGGTTAGGTCTCCCTCCCACGGGATTTGGGTGCAGAGAACTGTTTATCCGGTCTGTTTCTTTCAGGTTCCGGAGGTGTCTCAGGCAGGTGTCCTGCCGCTCCTGGGCCCTCCCCCACGGGAGCCCAGAGGCCTTATACAGTTTCCTCTTGGGCCAGGGATGTGGGCAGGGGTGAGCAGTGTTGGTGGTCTCTTCCGCTCTGCAGCCTCAGGAGTGCCCACCTGACCAGGCGGTTGGGTCTCTCTCACCGGGTCTGGGAGCAGAGAGCTGCTGCAGGCCGGGATCCGCGGGGTGTCCTGTATTTCTTTAAGGGAGTTATTTACGTTCTTCTGAAAGACCTCTATCATCATCATGAGATATGATTTTTAAATGCAAATCTTGCTTTTCTGATGTGTTTGGATATTTAGTCTCTGCTTTTTTTGGGAGAGCTGGTCTTCAATTATGCAAAGTAGTCTTGTTTTCTGCTGCTTAGGTTCCTATGCTTGCCTCTGGCCATTAGGTTGTCTCTGGTATTAGCCTGTCTTGCTGTCTCTGACAGTGGTGTGACCATCCTATAAACTTGGGTGTCAGCACTCCTGGAGACCAGTTTTCTCCCATCAGGATCTGGGTACAGAGAGCTGTGTGATCAGGTCAGCTCTAGGTGCAGACAGAAACTGGAGGTGTTGTGTCCCAAACTGCTCCAAAGTTTGTGTGTCCTGAGAGCTCCTGGCAGTCACTCCTGTCCTCGGGTTTTCAGCTGTCCCTGTGGGCGGGGACCAGAAGGGCCTGCCCCTACTTCTTCCTGGGTCCCTGTGCAGGGGGCCCAGATGGCACTAGTCATTTTCCTCTAGAGTCATAAATGTGGGCAGAGAGTAGTCTCCTCGGGTTTCCCAGGTGTGTCTGCCCCTTGAAGGTATAGCTCTCCCTCCGACAGGATTTGGGTGCAGGGAGCTGTTTGACTGTGTCCCTTCAGATCTGGGCACAGTCTGGACCGCAGGGCTCCTGCAGCTTGACTGCTTCTATCTTCCCGTGTCCAGAGACACTATACAGTTTCCTCTTGGGCCAGGGATGTGGGCAATGGTGGGCAGAAGTGGAGGTCTCTCCTGCCCTGCAGTCTCAGAATTGCCCACACTTCTGGGTGATCAGCTCTCTCACTCAAGGGGTTTGGTAGCAGGGAGCTGTGGGCCAGGGCAGTTTAAATACTTAAATGGAAAACAGTAGATAATTATTTTATCTATTGTAGCAGATCATGGGGACAATAGTTTGGAAACAGATTTTGAAGTATAAATATTACTTCTTAAAATTAATAGTAGGCTTTAATATGATTTTTGACACAAATGTTCTCAATGCAATCTAATATTTTCCAGGTGAATCTGGCACATCATGTTCCCCTCTTTCCCCAACTCCCTTTCCAAACGAGATCCCCTCACTGACCTCCTCCCATTATAATTGCTTTCTTCTCCCTCCCAAATGGGATTGAGGTGCCCTCACTCGAAACCTTCTAATTGAACTTTTTGAATCCTGAGGACTCTAGAGTATTTTGTACTTTTTTTTTTGTTTTAACTAGTATCTACTTATCAGTGAGTATATGCTATGCATATCTTTTTGGATCTAAGTTACCTCACTCAGAATGATATTTTATAATTCCATCCATTTGCCTGCAAAACTCAGGATGCCCTCATTCTTAGTAGCTGACTGGTATTCCATTGAGTAAAGGAACCACATTTCTGTTTCCATTCTTCAGTCATGGGATATCTGGGTTGTTTCCACTTCTGGCTCTCAAAAACAAGGCCACTATGAACATCATGGAACACTTGCCCCTGTGGCATGGTGGTATATCTTTTGTGTATATTCCCAAGAGTGGTATTGCTGGGTCTTCAGGGAGATCTATTTCCAATTTTGTGAGGAAAGTACAGTTTGATTTCCTGAATGGTAGTACCAGTTTTCAATCCCACCAGCAAGGGAAGAATGCTCCTCCTTCTCCACATCATCACCAATATTTGTGGTCTTCTGAGGTTTTGATATTAATCATTCTGATTGTTATAAGGTGGAATCTCAGGGTTCTTTCAATTTACATTTCTTTGATCACTATGGACATTGAAAATTTCTTTAGGTGTTTCTAAGGCATTGGAGGTTCCTTGGTTATCCATTCTCTGTTCAGATCTAAAGTCCATTTTTTGATTGAGTTGTTTGTTTTTTGGTGGCTAGATTCTTGGGTTCTGTATATTTTTAGATATTAGCCTTCTATCAAATGTGGGATTAATGACTTTTTTTCCAAATCCGTAGGTTGCTGATTTTTCCTATTGACTTTGTATGCCCTTTGACTTACAGAAGCTTTCCACTTTCATGGGGTCCCATTTATCAATTCTTGATCTTAAAGCATGAGCCATTGGAGTTCTCTTTAGGAAGTTTTCCTCTGTGCTAACAAGTTCAATGCTCTTTCCTATTTTCTCTTCTATTAGATTGAATGTATTTGGTTTAATGGTTATGTCCTTGATCCACTTGAACTTAAGCTTTGAGCAGGGTAACAAATATGGTTTTATTTTCATTTTTCTACCTACAGACAGCCAGTTAGACCAGAAGATGCTTTCTTTTTTTCCATTGTATATTTTTGGTTTCTTTGTCAAAGATCAATTGAAAGTGTGTGGTTTTATTTCTGGGTCTTCAATTCTATTAAACTGATCAACATGTCTGTCTCTGTACCAATTCCATAGAGTTTTTATCACTATTGCTTTGCAGTATAAATCAAGTCAGGGATGGTGATTCTCAGAGCTTTTCTTTCATTTTTAAGAATTATTTTCACTATTCATGATTTTTTGCCTTTCCAGATGAATTTGAGAATTGCTCTTCCCATGTTTTTAAAGAATTGTCAAGGCTTAATGCCGCAGTGTAGGAGAATGCCAGGGTTGGGGGGCTGGAGAGAGTTGGTGGTTGAGTGGAGGAGCACTCATAGAAGCAGGGAGAGGAGGAATGGGATAAGGTTTTCTGGAGGGGAATTCTGGAAAGGGAATAACATTTGAAATGTAAATAACTTAAATATCTAATAAATTAAATATAAAAAGAATTGTTTTCACCATTCTGAAGAAATCAAAGATCTGAAAAGATGGAAAGATCTCCCAAGCTCAATGATTGGCAGGATTAATATTGTAAAAATGGCCCTTTTACTGACAGCGATCTACAGATTCAGTGCAATCCCCATCAAAATTCTAACTCAAGTCTTCCTAGAGTTAGAAAGAGCAATTTGCAAATTTTTTGTAATAACAAAAAAAAACCCAGGATAACAAAAAACTATTCTCAACAATAAAAGCACTTCTGGGGGAAATCACCATCCCTTACCTCAAACTGTATCATCACTGTAGTGCAGTGATGATAAATCTGTATGGTATTGGTACAGAGACAGGCAGGTAAATCAATGGAATAGATACAAATTACAGACCACATGAAGCCTAAGAGGAAGGAAGACCAAAATGTGGATGCTTCAGTACTTCTTAGAAGGGGGAACAAAATACTCAAGGGAGGATATATGGAGACAAAGTGTGGAGCAGATTCTGAAGGAAAGGCCATCCACAAACTGTCCCACCTGGGGGTCCATCCCATATACAGACATGAAAACCAGACACCACTGTAGATGCCAAGAAGTGCATGATGATAGGAAATTGATATAGTTGTCTCAGAAGTTTATGAGATTCATGATTTTCTTTTTTATTTGTTATTTTATTTATTTTCATTTCAAATGTTATCTCCCATCTCCTCTTCCCTCCCACTGCCTCTATAAGGGTGTGCCCACACCTCCCCACCCATTCCTGCCTCAGTGGCCTAGTATTCTCTATCCAGGGTCATCAAGCCTCTACAGGACAAAAGGACTCTCATCAGAGTGATGCCAGATAAGGTAATCCTCTGCTATATATCCAGCTGTAGCCATGGGTGTGCTGTGTGGTACTACTTGGTTGGTATTTCAATCCCTGGGAGCTTTGATTGATTGATATTGATGTTCTTCTTATGAGATTGCAAACTCTTCAGCTCATACAGTGCTTGTTCTAGCTTCCTCAAAGAGGTCTCCATGCTTAGTCCAGTATTTGGCTGGGCTGTGTATATCCACATGTGTATTGGCCAGACACTGGCAGAGCCCTACTGGGCTCCTGTCAGTAAGCTCTTTATGGCATCAGAAATAGTAACTTGATTTGGTGTCAGTAGATGGGATGAATCCCTAGGTTGGGCACTCTCTGGATGGCATTTCCTTCATTTTCTGCTACCCTTTTTATTTCTGCATTTCCTTTTGACAAGAAGAATTCTGGATTAATATTTTGAGGTGGCTCCATCCCTCAACTGGGTGTCCTACTTATTTACTGGATATAGTCTCTACAGGTTCTGTCTTCCCTGTTTTTGGGCATTTCTACTAGGATCCTCTCTGTTGAATCCTGGGAATATCTTAGGTACCTGAGATCTGGGACTTTCTAGTGGCTAAACTCAGTAACCCAGTCCCCACTGCTACACGCACACCTACTTCCGAATTCCTGACCCTCTGTTATTCTCCCCCATCCCCTCCCTTATCTCAACTGTCCCCATTTTCCCTCCCCTTTCTCTCTCCTTCCCAGATCTCTCTTTCCATCTACTTTCCAGATATCATTTTCTTCCCTTTACTTAGTAGTACTGTAGGTTCTACAGTTTACTGCTATCTTTTAGTGCTATCACTTTTCTTCTTGGGTTTCCTATGGTCTGTGAGTTGTATCTTGGGTATTCTAAGCTTCCTTTGGCTAATATTCATTTATCAATGAGTACATATCACGTGTGTCCTTTTGTGTTGGGGCTGCCTAACTCATGATGTTATTTTCAGGTTCTATCCATTTGTCTGTGAATTTCACAAAATCATTTTTTAATAGTTGAGTAGTACTCCATTGTGAAAATGTACCACATTTTCTGTATTTATTCCTTTGTTGAAGGGCATCTGGGTTCTTTCCAGCTTTTTGCAATTATAAATAAGGCTACTGTGAACATAGTAGAACTTGTGTCATTATATGTTAGAGCATCATTTGCGTTTATACCCAGGAGTGGTAAAACTGGGTCTTCTGGTAAAATTATTTCCAATTTTCTGAGGAACTATACCAGACCGACTTCCACAGTGGTTATGTCAGAGTGCAATTCCATCAGCAATGGAGGTATATTCCCCTTTCTCCACATCCTTACCAGCATCTGTTGCCACCTGAGGTTTTGAACTTAGCCATTATAAACTGGTGGGGATTGGAATCTCTGGATGGTTTTGATTTGTATTTCCCTGATGACTATGTATGTTAAACATTTCTTTAGTTGCTTCATAGCCATTCAATATTCTTCAGGTGAAAATTCTTTGTTCAGCTCTTGACCCCATTTTTAACAGAGTTATTTGAATCTCTAGAGTTGAATTTCTTGAGTTCTTTGTTTAATTTTAATATTAGCCCTCTATTGGATATAAGATTGGTAAACATCTTTTCCCAATCTGTGAACTGGCATTTTGTCCTATTGACAGTGACCTTTGCCTTACACACCTCAATTTTATGAGGTCGCATTTGTCAGTTCTTGATCTTAGAGCATAAGCCATTAGTGTTCTGTTCAGAAAATTTTCCCAAGCGCCAATGTGTTGGAAGATTTTTTCTGCTTTCCTGTTAGATACACTGTATTTGGTTTTATTTGAATGTCCTTGATCCAGTTGGACAATGGGTCTTTGTACAATGAGATAAGTATGAGTCAATTTTCATTCTTCTACATCCTGCCAAGTAGTTGAACCAGCACCATTTGTTAATAATGCTACATTTTTTTCCACGGGAGGGTTATTGCTCCTTTGTCAAAGATCGATTGACTATAGGTGGGTGGAATCTTTTCTGCATATTCAACTCTATTTCAATGATCTACCTGTCTGCTTTTGTACCAACAACATGTGCTTCATATCACTATTACTCTGTTTTATAGCTTAAGGTCATGGATGGTGATTCCCGTAGAAGTTCTTTTATTGTTGAGAATGGTTCTTTATATCCTTGATCTTTTTGTTATTCCAGATAAATATGAGAATTGTTCTATCTCTGTAAAGGACTAAGTTAGAATTTTGATGGGGATGAAATGGAATCTGTAGTTTGCTTTATGTAAGAAAGCCATTTTTACTAAACTAATCCAGCCAATCCATGAGCATGGGAGAGCAATCCAACTTCTGGGGTCTTCTTAAATTTCTTTCTTCAGAGACATGAAGTTCTTGTCATACAGATATTTCACTTGTTTGGTTATCATCACACACCAAGAACTTTAATATTATCTATGACTATTATAAAGGGTGCCATTTCCTTAATTTCTTTCTCAGCCCATTTATTCTTTTAGTAGTGAAAAGCTACTGATTTGTTTGAGATATTTTTTTTTATCCAGTTAGTTTGGTGAAGTTGATTATCAGCTTTAGGAGTTCTCTTAAGGAATTTTTTGGTCATTTATGTATACTATCATATCTTCTGCAGGTAGTGATATTGTGATTTCCCCCTTTCCAATTGGCATCCATTTGCTCCCTATTTGTTGCCTAATTTCTCTGGCTAGAAATTAGAGTACTATATTAAATAGACAGGGGGAGAGTAGCAAGCTTTGTGTTTTCCCTAATTTTAGTGTTATTGCTTCAAGTTCCTTTCCATTATTGATTTTGGTGTTAGCTATTGGCTTGCTTTTTATTGCTTTTATTATATTTAGACATGGACCTTGAACTACTATTCTCTCTAATACTTTTAGGATGAGGAGTTATTGTATTTTGTAAAAGTTTTTTTTAAGCATCTAATGAGATGGTCATGTTTTAGTTTGTTTATATAGTGGAGTATGTTGATGAATTCCCATATATTGCACTATCCCTGCATCCCTGGGATGAAGCCTACTTGATCATAGTGAATGATTGTTCTGTTGTGTTCTTGGATTCTGTTTGGAAGAAATCAACTGAGTACATTTACATCAATATTTATGAAGGAATTTTTTTCTGAAATTCTCTTTCTCTGTTCATTCTTTATGTGGTTTAGGTATTAGTGTAACTGTGGCTTCATATAATATATTAAATAGCATTCCTTCTGTTTCTTTGAGGAGTATTGGTTTTAGGACTTTGATGAAGGTCTGATAGAAGTCTGCACTAAACCATCTTTTTCTGGGAATTTTTGGTTGGGAGACTTTTAATGATTACTTCTATTTCCTTAGGGGTAAAAAGGCAGTTTACTTGGTTTATCTGGACCAGATTTAACTTTGGAACCTGGTATCTGTCTAGAAAAAAAATCATTCATTTCATCTAAGTTTTCCAGTTTTGTTGACTATAGGCTTTTATAGTAGGATCTGTGATGAGGGTGCAGAGGCTACCTGGAAGAAAATGGGGGACAAGAGACCCAAAGAAGGATGCCAAGAGTCTGATCAAGGCAACAATTTTATTTTTACCCAAGGCTGAATTTTTATCATAACAGAGGGATGGGGGAAGTGTAAAACATTTATGCAGGCCAAGGACTCAGTATTCGTGTGGTCAGCTGATGTCAACAGAATGTTGGTTTTTCAGAAAGGTTACAGGTTTGTCATGTTGGACATCTTGACATCAGATGTATTTCTCAGCAAGGTCACAACTTTATCATGACATTATTTATCCTGACCACCAGATTTGTATTAGTCATCTGCTGCTGGCTGGGTATTTTCCATGAACCCAGTCATACTTAACTCTAACCATAATATTGACATCAATAATGGAGGGTTTCAAGGGCATCACTTCCAACAGATCTGAATTTTTTTAAATTTCTTCAGCTTCTGTTTATATGTCTCACTTTTTGTTTCTGATTTTGATAATTTGCATACTGTCTCTGTGCCCTATGGATAGTTTAGGACGAGGTTTATCTATCTTGTTGCTTTTCTGAAAGAACCAGCTCCTGATTCTGTTGTACAGTTTTCTTTGTTTCTACTTGGTTGATTGCAGCCCTGATTTTGATTAATTCCTGCCATGTACTCTTCTTCAGTGTATTTGCTTCTTTATTTTTTTCTTTAGAAAAAGAAATGAAGTTTTTTTTTACTTGAATGAATGAGCCAATGAATGTGAGCATTGATTTCCAATTATTTAATACAAACACATATATAAGTCCTCATTGTTCCCCAATCTCTCAAGTGGAATAAATGTTAGGAGAAAGGTTTGGATTTTACATTTACATGTCCAGGACTATATCTTAATAAAGTTTAATCCCTATCTGCATCCTGAAATCACTTACTATTATTTTTACATTTTTTGGATATTTTTTATTTACATTTCAAATGTTATCCCCTTTCCCAATTTTCCCTCCAAACACCTGTTATTTCTCCCTGCTTCTATGAAGGTGTTCTCCCACCCATGCACCTACTCCCTCCCACCTCCTCGCCCTGACATTCCCATACACTGGGGCATCAAACCTTGACAGGACCAAGGTCCTTTCTTCCCATTGATGCTCAGCAAGGCCATTATCTTCTACACATATGGCTATACCCATAGTTCCATCCCTGTGTACTCTTGGGATGGTGGTTTAGATGCAGAAGGTATGGTTGGTTGATATTGTTGTTCTTTTGTTGGGTTTGCAAAACCCTTCAGCTCCTTCAGTACTATCTCTAGCTCCTCCATTGGAGACCATATTCTCAGTTCAATGGCTGGATGCAAGCATCTGCTTCTGTATTTGTCAGGCTCTAGTAGAGCATCTCAGGAGACAGCTATATCAGGCACCTGTCAGCAAACACTTCTTGGCATAAACAATATTGTGTGGGTTTGGTAGCTGTATATGGAATGGATCCCCAAATGGAGCAGTCTCTTGATGACCTTTCCTTCACTCCCTGCTCCACACTTTGGCTCTATATTTTCTTCTGTGAGTATTTTTCCCTGTTCTAAGAAGGACTGAAAGTTACCCACTTTGGTCTTCCTTCTTGAACTTCATGTGGTCTGTGAATTATATCTTTGATATGCAGAAATTTTGGGCTAAAATCCACTTACAAGTGAGTGGATATCGTGTATTTTCTTTCACTACTGGGTTACCTCACTCAGGGTGATATTTTCTAGTTCTATTTATTTACCTAAGTATTTCATGAAGTCATATTTTTAATAGCTGGTTGGTACTCCATTATGTAAATGTACCACATTTTCTGTATCCATTCCTCTGTTGAAGGACATCTGGGTTCTTTCCAGCTTCTGGCTATTATAAATAAGGCTGCTATGAACATAGTGGAGCACACACCCTTGTTTATGAGGCAGCATCTTTTGGGTATAAGCCCAGGAGTATATGCACAGGAATAGCTATGTCCTCAGGTAGCATTATGTCCAATTTTCTGAGGAACTGCCAGACTAATTTCCAGAGTGGTTGTATCAGCTTGCAGTACCACCAACAATGGCGAATTGTTCCTCTTTCTCTACATTCTAGCCAGCATCTGTTGTCACCTGAATGTTTGACTTTGCCATTCTCACTGATATGAAATGGAATCTCGGGGTTGTTTTGATTTGTTTTTCCCTGATGACTAAGGATGTAGAACATTTCTTTAGGTGTTTCTGGGCCATTCAATATTCCTCAGTTGAGAACTCTTTGTTTAGATCTGTACACTTTATAAATAGGTTTATTTGATTTGTTAGATTCTCACTTATTGAGTTCTTTTCAAATGTGCCATTAAGCGGCTAGTGTAAACTCTCCTCAAATTCTTTAGGGAAGCACTCGGAGTTATGAGTTTTCCACTTAGCACTGCTTTCATTTTGTCACATAATTTTGGTTATGTTGTGCCTTCATTTTCATTCAATTCTAAAAAGTATTTAATTTCTTAATTTCTTCCCTGACCAAGTTATCAATCAGTAGATATTTTTTCAGCTTCCATGTGTAATTGGGCTTCCTGTTATTTTTGTTGTTGTTTAAGACAAGCCTTAGTTCATGGTGATCTGATAGGAAACATGAAATTACTGTTGTATCTGTTGAGGCCTCTTTTGTGACTAAATATACAGTCAATTTTGGAGAAGGTATGATGAGGTGCTGAGAAGAAGGTATATGCTTTTGTTTTACGATGAAATGATGTATAAATATCTTTTAAATCCATTTGGTTTATAACTTCCATTTTTTTCCACAGTGTTTCTCTTTAGTTTCTGTTTCCATGATCTGTCCGTTGATGACAGTGGTATATTGAACTTTCCAATTATTATTGTGTGAGTTGCAATGTGTGCTTTGAGCTTTCGTAAAGTTTTCTTTTACAAATTTGTATGCTCTTGCATTTGGGGCATTCCTCTTCAGAATTGTGAGTTTATTTTGGTAGATTTTTCCTTTGATGTGTATGTGCCCTTCCTCATCTTTTTTAACAACTTTAAGTTGAAAAATCTATTTTTTTAAATATTAGAGTTGCTACTCAAACTTGTTCCTCTTTCTCTACATTCTAGCCAGCATCTGTTGTCACCTGAGTGTTTGATCTTAGCTATTCTGACTGATATGAAATGGAATCTCAGGGTTGTTTTGATTTGTTTCGTGGGAATTTGCCTGAAAATTTTTTCCAGCCATTTACTTTGATGTGATGTCTGACTTTGTCACTGAAATGTGTTTCTAGTATATTGCAAAATGCTGCATTCTGTTTTTGTATCCAGCCTGCTAGTCTATTTGTTTATATGGGGAATTGAGTCCATTGATATTGTCAGATATTAAGGATCAATCCTTATGCATTCAGGTTTGTTGTTGTTGTGGTTGTTGTTGTTTTTGTTGTTGTTGTTGTCGTTGTACTTAGAGATGGGATTATGCTTTTGTGGCTCTCTTCTCTTGGGTTTGTGGTGAGAAAATCAGTTTCCTGTTTTTTTGAGGTGTACTTTGCCACCTTATGTTGGAGTTTTCCATCTATTATCCTTTCTAGGGCTAGATTGGTGAAAGATATTGTGTAAATTTGGTTTTGTCCTGGAATATTTGGTTTCTCCCTCTACGGTAATTGAGATTTTTGCTGGGTATAGTAGTCTGGGTTGGTATTTGTTTCTTCTTAGGGTCTGGATAACATCTGCCTAAGATATTATGACTTTTGTTGTCTCTGTTGAGAAGTCTGGTATAATTCTGATAGGTCTCCCATTATATGTTACTTGACTTTTTCCCCTTACTGCTTTCAACATTCTTTCTTTATGCTGGACATTTGGTGTTTTAATTATTATGTCTGGGAGGAATTTCTTTTCTGGCTCCATTTGTTTGGAGTAGAATATATATATATATATATATATATATATATATATATATATATATATATATATGGCATTGGATCACCTGGGGCTGGAGTCATAGAGAGTTGTGAGCTGCCATGTGCATGCTGGGAATTGAACAGGGCCCTCTGGGAGAGGAGCCAGTGCCCTTAACTGCTGAGCTATCTCTTCAGCCCCTAGTATATTATTTAAATATTAAAACATGTAGTGACAGTGTTAGTATTTTACCTTGTCTATGAATGAGACCTGAGAGCATTTTTAAATTATATTTTGGCAAGTTCGTAATATATAAGATGTACTATGATCATATTCACCCCGTCGTATCCCTTCTCTTTTCATTCTTATTGGACCTTCCTCTTCACAACTTGTCCCATTCCTACTTTCATTCCTTTATTTTAGCGATGTAGTTAAAATTTCTTTTCTGTAGGCTTTTTATATGTTTATGGGCTTCTCTTTCTTTAGATTGGGGAAGTTTTCTTCTTTAATCACGTTGACGATGTAAGTTGCCCAGTTTTGATGTTGTTGGGAAATTTATTCTTTTCTATAATTATTATTCTTCAGTTTTGTCTTTTCATTGCATCCTAGATTTCTTGCATGTTTTGATTTAGGAGTTTTTTACTTTTTTATTTTCTTTGACTATTGTGTCAAGGTCTTTTAGGGTATCTTCTACACTGGAGATTCTCTCTTCTATTTCTGTTTGTGATGCTTGCATTTGTTTCTCCTGACTTCTTTCCTAGATTTTCAATATTTAGGGTTGTCTCCCTTTGTGTTTTCTTTAATGTTTCTATTTCAATTTTAGATGATGGACAGTGTGTTCTATTCTTTACCTGTTTGTATTTTCCTGTATTTCTTTTAAGCTTTATTTGCTTCTTATTTAAGTCTTCTACTTGTTTACCTGTGTTCTCTATTTCTTTAAGTGAGTTATTCATGTCCTTCTTAAATTCCTCTATCATGTACATCAGATTAGATTTTTAGATCTTAATCTTGTTTTTCAGGTATGCTAGGGTATCCAGAGTTTTTTGTGGTGGGAGGACTGTGTTCTGATGTTGTCAAGTAGCATTGGTTGAATATTTTCCTGTGTTTCCTTCTCACCATCTGGTTATCTCTAGCGCTAATTGCCATTGCTGTCTTTGACTGGAGCCTGTCTCTGTCCCTCCTATGATACTGGTTGATTCAGAAATCCTCAGAGTTCCTATGTCTCTATGATCCTGTGATTCTCCATGCTCTGATTCTGAGTTTCTAGGTGTTTCAGAGCTCCTGGGAGTCAAGCTTTTTCAGAGTGTTACAGGAATGTGTGGAGAGCCAGAACCTTGGGTCTGCACTGGGGACAGGTGCAAGTCAGAAGGAGCCCATGCCTCAGAATGAGCAGAGGTTCATGTTTTTCTGGTTCCTGTGGTGGTCTCAGTTATGCTGCATGGTGCAAAAGATGCTGTGCCCTCAATTGTGATTTTGAATGAATCAGAGCTCCAGTGATCCTGGGTGTCTCCTGGGAGTCAAGGTTCATCTGTGATCCTAGGATCCTGCATGTCAGAGCACCTGGGAGTTGGGAACCTTCTCAGTATTGTAGAAATGTGTGCAGAGCCAGTGTCCCAGGTGTGCTCTGGGTGAAGTTTCCCATATAAAAATTAATTTTATTTTTCCTTGATATTTCATTTATTTATATTGCAAATGTCATCCCTTGTTCCCTCCTATCCCATCCCCTCTCCACCCTGCTTCTATGAGGATGCTCCCACTCTTACCCATTCCAACTTAATGCCCTGTTATTACCCTACATTTGGGAAATGAGCCTTCACACAACCAAGGGATTTTCCTCCAATTGGTGCCGCACAAGCCCATCCTCTGTGACAATTGTGTCTGGAGTCATGGGTCACTCCATGAGTACTCATTGCTTGGTGGTTTAGACCCTGAGAGCTCTGGTGGGGTCTGCTTGGTTGATACTGTTTTTCTTCCTTTGGTGTTGCAAACCCCTTCAGCTACTTCAGGTTTTTCTCTAATTCCTCCATTGGAGTCTTCGTGTTCAGTTCAGTGGTTAGCCCTGCCCATTCTCATCTGTATCAATAGGTCTCTGATAGAGACTCTAAGGAGACACCCATATCTGGCTCTTGTCAGCAAACACTTCTTGGCATCAGCAATAGTGATTGTGTTTTGTAGCTTCATATAGGATGGATCCCCAGGTGGGGCACTCTCTGGATGGCCCTTTCTTCAGTCCCTGCTCTACTCTTTGTTCCTGTATTTCCACCATGAGTGTTTTGTTCTCCCCTCTAAAAAGAAATGAAGCATGCATATTTTGGTCTTCCTTCTTCTCAGGCATCATATGATCTCTGAATATTTTCTTAGGTATTCCAAGCTTTTGGGCTAATATTCACTTATCAGTAAGTGCCCAACATGTGTGTTCTTTTGTGATTGGGTTACCTCACTCAGGATGATATTTTCTAGCTCCATCCATTTGCCTAAGAATTTCAAGTAGTCATCATTTTTAATAGCTGAGTAGTACTCCTTTGTGTAGATGTACCACATTTTTTGTATCCATTCCTCTGTTGAAGGATATCTGGGTTCTTTCCAGCTTCTGGCTATTATAAATAAGGCTGCTCTGAACATCGTGGACTTTGTTGTATGTTGGTGCATCATCTGGGTATATGCACAGGAGTGGTATAGCTGGGTCCTCAGGTAGTGCCAAGTCTAATTTTCTGAGGAGCCTCCAGACTGATTTACAGGGTAGTTGTCCCACCTTGAAATTCCACCAACAATGGAGGAGTGTTCCCCTTTCTCCACATCCTTGCCTGTATCTACTGTCACCTGAATTTTTTATCTTAGCCATTCTGACTGGTGTGAGGTATTATCTCAGAGTTGTTTTGATTTGCATTTCCTTAGTGACTAAGGGTGTTGAACATTTCTTTGTGTGTGTGTGTGTGTGTGTGTGTGTGTGTGTTTTAACATTTTATTTTTTTAATTGGATGTTTTTTGATTTACATTTCAAATGTTTTTCCCTTTCATGGTTTCCCAGACCAAGTGTCCTATCCCATCCCCCTCCACTTCTTCTATAAGGATGTCCACTTCCCCATTGACCCTTCCTCCCCCCTGACATTCCCCTACAGTAGGGTCCACCCTTGGCAGGACCAAGGGCTTTTTCTTCCATTGGTACCCAACAAGGCCATCCTTTGCTATATATGCAGTTGGAGCCATGGGTTAGTCCAGATATAATCTTTGAGTAGTAGTTTAGTCCCTGGAATCTCTGGTTGTTTGGCATTGTTGTTCTTATGGGACTGCAAACCCCTTCAGCTCTTTCAAAATTTTCTCTAATTCCTCCAATGGGGGTCAATTCAGTGTTTTGCTTCTAGCATTCGCCTCTGTATTTGACATGTTCTGGCTGTCTCTCTCAGGAGACATCTTCTGTATCGGGTTCCTGTCAGTATGTACTTCTTAGTTTCATCCATCTTATCTAGTTTTGGTGGCTGTATATATATAGGCCGCATGTGACACAGGATCTGAATGGCCATTCCTTCAGTCTGTGCTCCAAACTTTGCCTCCATATCCCCTCCTATGAATATTTTTGTTCCCCTTTAAGAAGGACTGAAGCATCCACATTTTGATCATTCTTCTTCTTGAGCTTCAAGAGTCTGTGGATTGTATCTTGGGTAATTTGAGCTTTCAGGCTAATATCCACTTATCAGTGAGTGCATACCATGTGAGTTTTACTGTGATTGGGTTACCTCACTCAGGATGATATTTTCTAGTTCAATCCATTTGTCTATGAAGTTGATGAAGTCATTGTTTTTGATAAATGAGTGCTTCTCAGCCATTCAGTATTCCTTAGTTGGAGAGATGCCATACATACCCTAAGAGAACACAAAAAAATAAATAATATAAAGTTAGTGTACAGTACAATCAATTGAGCAAAATGCATTATGAGTAAAACTAATGAAAGTTCATTTATATTATTTTCATATTCATTAGTGTAATAATTTGAACATTTCAAAATTAATGTGTAAGTAGCATTAAAAATCCTTAACATTCAATATAAATAAAATGATTGAATTAAAAACTTTAGTTATTGCAGATTTTAGTTGTACTAAATTGATATTAGCTCTTGAAATTAATTTAGTACTTTATAATGTATTTCAAACAAATTTACACAATCTCTGGGAAATAGAATTTGGATAAAAAATGCTCCATGTTTTAATGCACATATGTAGGTATATTTCTCATATGCACAGATTATTTTAAATCAATTGAATATTTAGAAAATAAAATGCATCATCTTCCCAATCCTGATACATCCTATTGAAATAATTACAGAACTTGCTAACTCAATCCTTGCCCTATAACCTTATTTCTTGAATTGTTAAGTTTGTTGTAGCTTTACTATTGAATTCCCTGGGTAATTTGATTGGTACATGTATATAGTATTATTATTTAAAATTTTAATATCTTTATTTAAAATGGAAAATTGTATTGAAGTAAATTAAAAGAAACTAATATTTAAGAAATGTTGTTACTCAATTCTAGGGAGCATAACAAAAATATTTACTTAATTTAACAAAACTGTTCATATTAAATACAAACTAAATAATTAGTCTAAAATTACAAGCAAAACTCCAGAATTGTAGCTTGTTTTGATTTCAATATTTTTTGAAAAAATATGTGTATCAACAGAAACTAAAATCTAATTGCTTTCTGTAAAGTGAAAAATATTCTTTTTCTATTAAATTATTTACAAAATAATTGACCTTCCTTAAAAATATTTTATTGAAGAAACTATGTATATACATATATAAATATAAATTAATATGTGTATTGAGTAACTATGATTAGTATTGGATAGCTTATGTAAATATTACAATAGTGAGTAAATATTAGTATCAATATAAATCTAAGTTGCAGGTATGTAGGATGAAATTTAAAATAATTGTTCATAAGATTATAAAATTTTAATATCTAATTAATGTGATGGTTAAGTTAAGATTTAGTGTTAATTAATTGTTAATATTACACATATATCATTAATTAAAAACCAAATATCAGGATTATTTTGAAGGCAGTTCTTTGTGACTCCCAGATTCATGTGTTTGATAGCCATTCCTGCTAGAGGAGCAAAGGGGAACATATTTCCTTAAATGATAGGATGATTTATTTTATTAGCAATAGCAACAGGTTTAAGTAAATAAATGAAAAGATAAGGCATTTTACCTTTACAATACATTTTCAAAACTTGGGTAATTATACATAAAAATAAATTAATCTATTCATAAACAAATATCAAAATTGGTTTTTATTATTGAACTAAGGAATTGAATAAAGAATTTTATAAAATTCTGTACATACTTTCCTAAAAAAATATCAATAAAGATTAAATACAGTTAAAGTGTATCAATACATAGCTAAATTTAGTTGCTTTTTGTCAAGCAAGAAATATTTTTTATATATTTCCACAAAAGAGTATACAAAATAAATTGGTATATCTTAGTGAAGAAATTAAGTCATATTTGTTTTAATCATTAAAATATTTTAAATTTAGAGTAATGTATAAACAGTAATGTTGTATTATACAGTATATAGTGTTTTGTTTTATGCTGGGTTATGTTTAGAGTAAAATAAAGCATAACAATGAGAACACATGACCTAATGTTGAAATAATATAAATTTTGTATACCTTACAGTTATTGCAGTTACATTCAATATAATATGAGAAAAATTAATAAGACAATTCACATACCTTTCTCTGTGTGTTTGTGTGTGTGTGTGTGTACACAGGTCACTGTCATAATTTGGGCATTCTAATCATTACAAACTAACTGAGACATTAATATATATGTTAACCTAAAAGCTTGGGTATTTATTTAGTATTCTGTGCCTGCTCTGGCAAGGGATCACAACAAAAGATCTAGATTTGTGTGATTCACCTGGAATACAGACATGTCTTGAATCCAGGAACCAGAGTCAAGTAGTTCTCTGAGTTTAAGACCACCCTGGTACAGAGCAAGTTCTAGGTACAGTAAAGCTTAGGTTCAGGTATGGTTGTTCAAGCCTTTAATCCCAGCATTCAGGAGATAAAGGCTTGCATATCTCTGAGTTCTAGTCAGTTACTTCCCCCCCCCCATATTTATTAACTTGAGTATTTCTTATTTACATTTTGATTGTTATTCCCCTTTCTGGTCAGTTACTTTTGTTGAGTGAGTAAGATGAGAAGCAGTACAGTGGAGTTAATTCATGGCAGTTCAATTGGTAGCAGGCCAGTTTATGGAATTCAAAGAGAGTTTTTAAAAGAACAGTTTCACAGAGATAGGTTGAGGGAAGAACATGGTAGAGAAAAGTGTAGACAGAAATAGCAAGATCATGAGAAGGAGCCAGACAATTTGAACAAATTGCCCAAATTAGTTTAAGGCCAAGCAAAGCAATTCAGTGAGAAGCTGAGAGAAGACAGATTGAATCAGTCAGCTTAGAGAGGTGTTTCATTGAGAACAGCGGAGTTAAAACAGCCAGCAAGCATTCAGAAGGAGCTAGAAAGAGTAAATTTATTTCAGAGTAAGCCTTGGAGACAACAATTCCATTAGGTGAATTAAAGTTACTTTTACAAATAATATCACATTTTATTATTAATGTAATTTAATTAGTTAGATAAAATTTAATGTATTGTACCATATTTTAGTTTCAATATATTGATATTAGTTTAGAATATTAAAATGTTGCATTTAAACAATATTTGTAAATTGCTTATACAATTTGTTAGTAATTGTGATATGACATGATATTTGTATAATATGTATTTAAACCTTTGTGTATAAAATGTTCAAATTGCTGTTTTAAGTCAATACTCTATCATCATATACAAATATTTTTTCTCAATGAGCTCAATCTTAAATAAATAGATGAGACATATTTAGACTGGTATGTGCAATGCAGTAAAGTACTGTTTCTGTTTCTCACACCACATACTTATCTCTTAAATCATTACAATTGGTATTGTATTGTTATTAAAGTGTTATTAATGTCCATTTTAATTTAAAAGAAAACATATTACTAATACTGTTTAAAATGTTAATGACTTCATTATACATGGAAATCTTTGCATTTAAAGACAGTAAAAGTAACTCAGATATTTATCATTTTATCAAATGTTTCACTACAAACAAGAAAATGCTAAAATACTTTTGTTATTATTGCAAAAAATAAAACAAAGAACAAAACCCCAAACTGTGCCCATTTCATTCAAAATAAACAGTCTACTTCTATGTCCTGAATTTCTTCTGTTAATAACTTTTGAAAGAATGTATCAGCACAGATTAAACTCTTGATTCAAAGCAATTGAGTAATATTTTGTCAGAGAAAAATATTATCAATTTAAATCAATTTTTATGATACAAAATGAATTTCGATATTTAAAGTATGCTAGTCATGAAATGATTTAAATATAAGATGTAATGTATCTTAAATAAACGCGAGTATAATAAAGCTTGCATAAATATATATTAGTAAATAAATGTTGAGTGAATTTATAATCTAAATTGCAAATAACTAGAATACAAATAAAATAAGTTTATTCATATAGGAAACAGCAATATATATGTAACCCTTAATTAGATGTTTACTACTAATATTTTTAAATATTTAAAAAATTATATAGCAGACTAATTGTGGAGGTAGGTCATTGTACTAGTCTCTTGACTAGTCTTGACTAGTTTCTTATGATGTCTAGCACTGCCAAAGAGTTCAGAAGCCAAAACATGTATTCAAATGGTAGGATAACTTGTTTGATTAGCAATAGCACCAGAGGCACAAAATAAATGTAATAATAGAAAACCAAGTTTTTTTTTACTTTTAAATAATTAAAATATTTTTATGCCTAGATTGATGAAATTTACTGAAATAAATTGTTTTCATAAAGAAAATATAAATTATTACTGTATTTTTATGTATCTATGTTCATTCAATTCATTTAAATATATTTATGTATTTATAATGAAAACCTCAAACTGATTTCTATAATTGTTAGTCTGTTTTAAAGTTCCAATTATGTTACATTTACATTTATATTTAGATAAAACAGAAAATGTTTTATTACATACTTTATTATTTAGATTTTAAATCGACAATATGTATAATGTAAAGAGTGCATTGAACGAACATGTCCTAGTCTTGAAATAATATAAAGTTAGTATTCATTACAGCTAATTAAATAACAAATAACAGAATATGTGTAAAACTCAAATAAGTTGACAGTTAGCCATGTATATATGTATACACAAACAACAGTGCAATACTTTTGGGCATAATCATTAATAAATACGCTAACTTAAGAGTTTATATGCTTTTGTTGTTTTGTGTTTGTGTGTGTGTATGTTTCTTTGAGGGTGCAGAAGTTGCAAAAGCAAAGGGCAAATTTGAGGGGCAGAGAGATGAGTACAACTGAGGCCCATGGTTTGAAACTCAAAAAAAAAAAATCAATAAAAGGTAAAACAGCTTATATGCTACACAAAATGGATTAATATATAATTAGTATTAAAAATATGTGTCATTTAATGTAAATCAAGGGATAGAAAATTATGCTAGCTATTGTTTAATATCCAGAGATATTATGTTAATAATAGTTCTTTTTTTTCAAAGATTTATTCATTTATTATACATAAGTACACTGTAGCTGTCCTCAGACACACCAGAAGAGGGCATCGGATCTCTCCACAGATGGTTGTGAGCCACCATGTGGTTGCCGGGAATCGAACTCATGACCTCTGGAAGAGCAGTCAGATGCTCTCAACCGCTGAGCCATCTCTCCAGCCAGTTAATAATAGTTCTTGAAATTAACTTACTACTTTAAATATATGTAAAACCTATCCACAATGTTACTGAGTAATTGCTCTATATGAAAATAATTACTGTTCAGAATAGTTGCTCACACTTTATCGCAGACGTGGCCAGAGTTACAAAGAGATCTCTGTGATTTCCGTACTAGCCTGATATGCATGATGAGATCTAGGTAAACTAAGGGGAGATAGAGAGACCAAGTTTCAAAAAACAAAACGAACAAAAAAATCAAAAATAACAAAAACAAAGAGAAGCTAGAAATGACTTTTTATTTGTTTTTATTTGTTTTTTGGGGGGGTTATTGAGTCGTATCTTAACACACATTTATTATTTTTATTGAATATTTTAAATTACATTTCAAATGTCATTCCCTTTCTCAGTTGCCCATCAATAAGCCCCGTATCCTATCCCCTGCCTCTCCTTCTATAAGGGTGTTTCCCTTCCCCTAAACCAACTCCATGATTCCCCCCACTGATATTCCCCTAGACTGGGGGTTCCAGCCTTGGCAGGACAAAGGGCTAATCCTGCATCTGGCGCACAACAAGGCAATCCTCTACTACATATGTACCTATAGTCATAAGTCGGTCCACATGTGTAGTCTTTGGGTGGTGGTTTAGTCCCTGAGAGCTCTGGTTAGTTGGTATTGTTCTTATGAGGTTAGAAGTCCCTGTAGCTCTTTCAGTCTTCTCTGTAATTCCTCCAAAAGGTATCCAGTACTCAGTTCAGTAGTTTGCTGCTAGCATTTGCCTCTGTATTTGACATGCTCTGGCTGTGTCTCTCAGGAGACATCTATATCCAGTTCCTGTCAGCATGTAATACTTAGCTTCATCAATCTTATCTAGTTTTGGTAGCTGTATATATATGGGCTGTATGTGGGACAGGCTCTGAATGGCCATTCCTTCTGTCTCTGCTCCAAACTTTGCCTTCATCTACCCTCCTATGAATACATTTGTTTCCCCATCCTCACTTTGGTCTTCCTTCTTCTTGAGCTTCATGTGGTCTGTGGATTGTATCTTGGGTAATTTGAGCTTTTGGGCTAAAATCCATTTATCAGTGAGTACATACCATGTGTGTTTTTTGTGACTGGGTTACCTCACTCAGGATGATATTGTCTAGTTCCATCCATTTGTCTATGAATTTCATGAAGTCATTGTTTTTGATAGCTGAGTAATATTCCATTGTGTAGATGTACCACATTTTCTGTATCCATTCCTCTGTTGAAGGGCATCTGGGTTCTTTCCAGCTTCTGGCTATTATAAATAAGGCTGCTGTGAACATAATGGAGCATATGACTTTGTTGTATGTTGGAGCATCTTTTGGGTATATCCACAGGAGTGGTATAGCTGGATCCTCAGGTAGTGCAAAGTCCAATTCTCTGAGGAACATCCAGACTGATTTACACAGTAGTTGTCCCACCTTGAAATTCAACCAACAATGGAGGGGTGTTCCTCTTTCTTCACATCCTTGCCAGCATCTGTTGTCACCTGAGTTTTTGATCTTCATGATTCTCACTAGTGTGAGAAGGTATCTCAGGTTTGCTTTGATTTTCATTTCCCTGATGACTATGAATTTTGAACATTTCTTTAGGTACTTCTCAGCTATTTGATATTCCTCAGCTGAGAACTAATTGTTTAGCTCTGTACCCCAATCAGATGTAGGTTTGGAAAAGATCTTTTTCCAATCTGTTGGTTTCTCTTTTATCCTAATGACAGTGTCCTTTGCCTTACAGAAGCTTTGTAGTTTTATTAGTTCCCATGCATAGTCATTGATGTTTTCTTCAGAAATTTTCCCCAGTGCCCATGTTATTAAGGCTTTTCCCTACTTTTTCTTCTATTAGTTTGAGTATATCTGGTTTTATGGGGAGACCTTCGATCAACTGATCAACTTGGACTTAAGCTTTGTACAGGAAGATGAGAATGGGTAGATTTGCATTCTGATCTCCAGTTGAACCAGCACCATTTGTTGAAAATGCTATCTTTTTTTCTACTGGATTGTTTTAGCTCCTTTGTCAAAGATCAAGTGGCCATAGGTGTGTGAGTTCATTTATGTGACTTTAATTCTATTTCACTGATCTACCTGCTTGTGACTGTACCAATGACATACATTTTTTGTCACCACTGCTTTGTAATACAGCTTGATGTCAGGGATGGTGATTCCCCAGATAATCTTATTTTTGAGGATAGGTTTTGCAATCCTGGCTTATTTGTTATTCCAAATGAATTTTTAATTGCTCTAACTCCCTGAAGAATTGAGTTGGAATTTTGATGAGGATTGCATTTAATCTGTAGATTGCTTTTGGCAAAATGTCCATTTTTTTTTACTATATTAATCCTGACAATGCATGAGCATGCGGGGGTCTTTCTATCTTCTCAGACCTCAATCAATTTCATTCTTTAGAGATTTGATGTTCTTGTCATACAGATCTTTCACATGCTTGGTTAGAGTCACTCCGATGTATTTTACGTCATTTTAAACTATTGTGCATGGCGTTATTTGCACAATTCTGTCCTAGACTGTTTAGCCTTTAATTAAAGGAAGGATACTTATTTGTTTCAGTTAACTTAAACCCAGTGAATTGCTGAATTTGTTTATCAGGCTTAGTAGTTCTCTGATGCAACTTTTGGAGACACACACACACACACACACACACACACACACACACACACACATATATATATATATATATATATCCTATAAATGGTGATATTTTGACTTCTTTCTTTCTAATTTGAATCCCATTTATGTCATTTGGTTTTCTGATTGTTCTGGCTAGGACATTGAGTGCTATTTTGAATAAGTAGGGAGAGAGGGGACAGTCTTGTCTAGTCCCTTATTTTACTGGGACTTGCTTTAAGTTTCTCTCCATTTAGTTTTATGTTGACCTCTGGGTTGATGTATATTGCTTTTTGTATGCTTAGGTGTATGCTTAAATTCCTGATCTTTCCTAGACTTTTAACAGGAAGAGCTGTTGGATTTTGTCAAATGCTTTCTCAGCATCTAATGAGATGATCATGCCTTATCTTCCTTTGAGTTTGTTTACATAATATATTATGTTGATGTACTTCTTTATATTGAACAATCCCTGCATCCCTGGGATGAAGTCTACTTGTTCATGGTGGATGATCATTTTGTTTGTTGTTGGATTCTGTTTGTTTGAAGTTTATTGAGTATTTTTGTGTTGATATTTATAATTGAAATTGGTCTGAAGTTCTCTTTCTTTGTTGAATCTTTGTGTGGTTTAGGTATAGGTATAATTGTGTCTTCATAGAAGTAATTGGGTAGTGATCCTTCTGTTTCGATTTTGTGGAGTAGTTTGAACAGTGTTGGTATGAGGTCTTTTATGAAGGTCTGATAGAACTCTGCACTATAACTGTCTGGTCATTTCCTCTTTTTGTTTTAAGACTTTTAATAACTGCTTCTATTTCATTAGTAGTTATGGGCTTATTTAGATAGTTTATCTGATCCTGATTTAACTTTGGTATGTGATATCTGTCTAGAAAATTATCCTTTTCATACAGATTTTCCAATTTTGTTGAATATAGATTGTTGTTTTAGGATCCAATAATTTTTGGAATTTCCTCACTTTCTGTTGTTATATCTCTCTTTTAATTTCTTATTTTGGTAATTTGGGTATATTCTCTGTGCCCTATGGTTAGTTTGGTTAAGGGTTTATCTATTTTCTCAAAGAACCAGCTCCTGATTTTGTTGATTCTTGTTTTTTCCCCCCTTTTCTTTCTTTTTTTTCTACTTGGTTGATTTCGGCCCTGAGTTTGATTATTTCCTGTCTTGTAATCCTCTTGGGTGTATTTGCTTCTTTTTCTTCCAGAGATTTTAGGTGTGCTGTCAAGCTGCTAATACATGATTTCTTTAGTTTCTTTTTGGAGGCACTCAGAGCTATTAGTCTTCCTCTTAGCACTTCTTTCATTGTATCTCATAACATTGGGTATGTTATGCCTTCATTTTCATTAAATTCTAAGAAGAATTTAATTTCTTTATTTATTCCTTAACCACGTTTTCATTGAGTAGAGTGTCGTTCAGCTTCCATGTATATGTTGGATTTATGTAGTTTTTGTTGTTATTGAAGACCAAACTTTATGTGTGGTGATCTGATAGGATGCAGGTGATCATATCAACCTTCTTTTATCTGTTGATGCCTGTTTTGTGACCGATTATATGGTCAATTTTGTAGAAGATTTTGTGAGGTCCTGAGAAGAAGGTTTATACTTTTGTTTTAGGATGAAATGTTCTAGGACTTTAAAATCGTGTTTGTAAAATACAAGGAATAAATGATTAAAACTGCAGTTCATTGATTTTCTAAATGAGGGAAAATTTTAGTTAGTAAAGAAGATGTCTTCACAAACCTAGGGCAAGCTATGAGTTACTAATGAGATGTAGTCCTCTCCGTGTAAAATATTCTATGTCTTGTATATTTAGAATTGGTATAAATTTGTTACCTGATATTACTTAATGAAATGGAACATATTATTTCTAATAATTTCTTCCTTTTAGAGAATGTATATATATATATATATATATATATATATGCATGTATTCTCTTTATAGTGTCTAATCTCCTAGCTGCTCCCATATCCATTCTACCTATCCATGCATTGGTATTCACAGATTTTATAAAACACAGAGGCATGTAAGGAAACATAAGAAAAGAAAAAGAAAAAGAAATAAAAGTGAAAAAGAAAAATAAAGAAAGAAGACCACAAAACCTGAAGAAAAAGAATTAAAGGCCCCCAAAAAATACTAGAAAAACTTCAAACTAAAAGTCATAATATCAATGTAAATGTAAAGTTAAAAAAAGATGTAAGAATAGATGGAAAACTCCAACACAAGAACACAAACTATAACCTAGAAAAAGCAAGAAAGAAATCTCCTTGCAATGACACAAAGACACCAAAAGAAGAGAGACACACAAACATAATTCACCTCTAACAACAAAAATAACGGGAAGCAACAATCACTATTCCTTATCATCTCTTGACATCAACGGACTCCATTCATCAATAAAAAATATATAGACTAACAAGACAGGATATGTAAAGAGGACCCAGCATTTTGCCGCACAAAGGAAACACACCTCAGAGACAAAGACAGATACTACCTCAGAGTAAAAGCCTGGAAAATAAGTTTTCAAGTAAATAGTCCAAAGAAACAAGCTGGAGTACACATTCTAATATTGAATAAAATTAGCTTTCAATCAAAAGTTATCCAAAAAGATAAGGATTTCTTATTCATCAAAGAAAAATCCATCAAGATGAACTCTCAATCCTAAATATCTATGCTCCAAATGCAAGGGCATCTACAGTCATAAAAGAAACCTTACTAAAGATCAAGTCACACGTGGCACCTCACACAATATTAGTGGGAGACATCAATACTCTACTCTCAGCAATGGACAGATCATGGAAATAGAAGCTGAAAAGAGACAGATAAATTAATATAAGTTATGAACCAAATGGTTTAACAGGTATTCATAGAACATTTTATCCTACAACAAAGGAATATACCTTCTTCTCAGTACCTCAAGCTACCTACTCCAAAACTGACCATATAAGGGGTCACAAAACAGGCCTCAACAGATAGAAGTAGATTGAAATAATGGTGGTCATTCCCGTGGCAGTCAGCATGTAGAAGAAGGAAAATTGATCTATTCTTATCAACCTGTATAAAGCTCAAGTCCAACAGGATCAAGGATTTCTGCACATAAAACCAGACATACTCAAACGAATAGAAGTGGAAAAGAGACTCAAAGAAATGGGCACTGGGGAAACCTTCCTAGTCCAAAAACCAATGGCTTATGCTCTAAGGTCAAGAATCAACAAATGGGACATCATAAAATTTCAAAGCTTCTCTAAGTCAAAGGACACCGTCTTTAAGACAAAATGGTAACCAACAAATTGAGAAAATATCTTTTCCAATACTACATTTAATAGAGAGCTAATATTCAATATGTACAAAGAACTCAAGAAATTAGATTCCTGAGAAACAAATAACCCTATTAAAAATGGGGTACAGACAGACAGACCCTAAGGGAACACAAATGCCAGCCCAGGTTACTGTATCCAGCAAAACTCTCAATTAACATAGATGGAGAAACCAAGATATTCCATGACAAAACCAAATTTACACAATATCATTCTACAAATCCAGCACTACAAAGGATAATAAATGGTAAAGCCCAACATAAGGAGGCAAGCTATACCCTAGAAGAAGCAAGAAACTAATCGTCTTGGCAACAAATACAAAGAGAATGAAAGCACACAAACATAACCTCACATCCAAATATGAATATAATGGGAAGCAATAATCACTATTCCTTAATAACTCTCAACATCAATGGCCTCAACTCCCCAATAAAAAGACATAGATTAAGAAACTGGATACGCAACGAGGACCCTGCATTCTGCTGCCTACAGGAAACACACCTCAGAGACAAAGACAGACACTACCTCAGAGTGAAAGGCTGGAAAACAACTTTCCAAGCAAATGGTCAGAAGAAGCAAGCTGGAGTAGCCATTCTAATATCAAATAAAAATCAATTTTCAACTAAAAGTCATCAAAAAAGATAAGGAAGGACACTTCATATTCATCAAAGGAAAAATCCACCAAGATGAACTCTCAATCCTAAATATCTATGCCCCAAATACAAGGGCACCTACATATGTAAAAGAAACCTTACTAAAGCTCAAAACACACATTGCACCTCACACAATAATAGTGGGAGATTTCAACACCCCACTCTCATCAATGGACAGATCATGGAAACAGAACTTAAACAGAGATGTAGACAGACTAAGAGAAGTCATGAGCCAAATGGACTTAACGGATATTTATAGGACATTCTATCCTAAAGCAAAAGGATATACCTTCTTCTCAGCTCCACATGGTACTTTCTACAAAATTGACCATATAATTGGTCAAAAAACTGGCCTCAACAGGTACAGAAAGATAGAAATAATCCCATGCGTGCTATCAGACCACCACGGCCTAAAACTGGTCTTCAATAACAATCAAGGAAGAATGCCCACATATATTTGGAAATTGAACAATGCTCTACTCAATGACAACCTGGTCAAGGAAGAAATAAAGAAAAATTAAAAACTTTTTAGAATTTAATGAAAATGAAGGTACAACATACCCAAACTTATGGGACACAATGAAAGCTGTGCTAAGAGGAAAACTCATAGCACTGAGTGCCTGCAGAAAGAAACAGGAAAGAGCATATGTCAGCAGCTTGACAGCACACCTAAAAGCTCTAGAACAAAAAGAAGCAAATAAACCCAGGAGGAGTAGAAGGCAGAAAATAAACAAACTCAGAGATGAAATCAACCAAGTAGAAACAAAAAGGACCATAGAAAGAATCAACAGAACCAAAAGTTGGTTCTTTGAGAAAATCAACAAGATAGATAAACCCTTAGCCAGACTAATGAGAGGACACAGAGAGTGCGTCCAAATTAACAAAATCAGAAATTAAAAGGGAGACATAACAACAGATTCAGAGGAAATTCAAAAAATCATCAGATCTTACTATAAAAACCTATATTCAACAAAACTTGAAAATCTTCAGGAAATGGACAATTTCCTAGACAGATACCAGGTACCGAAGTTAAATCAGGAACAGATAAACCAGTTAAACAACCCCATAACTCCTAAGGAAATAGAAGCAGTCATTAAAGGTCTCCCAACCAAAAAGAGCCCAGGTCCAGAAGGGTTTAGTGCAGAATTCTATCAAACCTTCATAGAAGACCTCATACCAATATTATCCAAACTATTCTACAAAATTGAAACAGATGGATCACTACCGAATACCTTCTACGAAGCCACAATTACTCTTATACCTAAACCACACAAAGACACAACAAAAAAAGAGAACTTCAGACCAATTTCCCTTATGAATATCGACGCAAATACACTCAACAAAATTCTGGCAAACCGAATCCAAGAGCACATCAAAACAATCATCCACCATGACCAAGTAGGCTTCATCCCAGGCATGTAGGGATGGTTTAATATACGGAAAACCATCAACGTGATCCATTATATAAACAAACTGAAAGAACAAAACCACATGATCATTTTATTAGACGCTGAGAAAGCATTTGACAAAATTCAACACCCCTTCATGATAAAAGTCCTGGATAGAATAGGAATTCAAGGCCCATACCTGAACATAGTAAAAGCCATATACAGCAAACCAGTTGCTAAACATTAAACTAAATGGAGAGAATCTTGAAGCAATCCCACTAAAATCAGGGACTAGACAAGGCTAACCACTCTCTCCCTACTTATTCAATATAGTTCTTGAAGTTCTAGCCAGAGCAATCAGACAACAAAAGGAGATCAAAGGGATACAGATCGGAAAAGAAGAGGTCAAAATATCACTATTTGCAGATGATATGATACTATATTTAAGTGATCCCAAAAGTTCCACCAGAGAACTACTAAAGCTGATAAACAACTTCAGCAAAGTGGCTGGGTATAAAATTAACTCAAATAAATCAGTTGCCTTCCTCTATACAAAAGAGAAACAAGCCGAGAAAGAAATTAGGGAAACGACACCCTTCATAATAGACCCAAATAATATAAAGTACCTTGGTGTGACTTTAACCAAGCAAGTAAAAGATCTGTACAATAAGAACTTCAAGACACTGAAGAAGGAAATTGAAGAAGACCTCAGAAGATGGAAAGATCTCCCATGCTCATGGATTGGCAGGATTTATATAGTAAAAATGGCCATTTTACCAAAAGCAATCTACAGATTCAATGCAATCCCCATCAAAATACCAATCCAATTCTTCAAAGAGTTAGACAGAACAATTTGCAAATTCATCTGGAATAACAAAAAACCCAGGATAGCTAAAACTATCCTAAACAATAAAAGGACTTCAGTGGGAATCACTATCCCTGAACTCAAGCAGTATTACAGAGCAATAGTGATAAAAACTGCATAGTATTGGTACAGAGACAGACAGATAGACCAATGGAATAGAATTGAAGACCCAGAAATGAACCCACACACCTATGGTCACTTGATTTTTGACAAAGGTGCCAAAACCATCCAATGGAAAAAAGATAGCATTTTCAGCAAATGGTGCTGGTTCAACTGGAGGGCAACATGTAGAAGAATGCAGATCGATCCATGCTTATCACCCTGTACAAAGCTTAAGTCCAAGTGGATCAAGGACCTCCACATCAAACCAGACACACTCAAACTAATAGAAGAAAAACTAGGGAAGCATCTGGAACACATGGGCACTGGAAAAAATTTCCTGAACAAAACACCAATGGCTTATGCTCTAAGATCAAGAATTGACAAATGGGATCTCATAAAACTGCAAAGCTTCTGTAAGGCAAAGGACACTGTGGTTAGGACAAAACGGCCACCAACAGATTGGGAAAAGATCTTTACCAATCCTACAACAGATAGAGGCCTTATATCCAAAATATACAAAGAACTCAAGAAGTTAGACCGCAGGGAAACAAATAACCCTATTAAAAAATGGGGTTCAGAGCTAAACAAAGAATTCACAGCTGAGGAATTCCGAATGGCTGAGAAACACCTAAAGAAATGTTCAACATCTTTAGTCATAAGGGAAATGAAAATCAAAACAACCCTGAGATTTCACCTCACACCAGTGAGAATGGCTAAGATCAAAAACTCAGGGGACAACAGATGCTGGCGAGGATGTGGACCAAGAGGAACACTCCTCCATTGTTGGTGGGATTGCATACTGGTACAACCATTCTGGAAATCAGTCTAGAGGATCCTCAGAAAATTGGACATTGAACTGCCTGAGGATCCAGCTATACCTCTCTTGGGCATATACCCAAAAGATGCCCCAACATATAAAAAAGACACGTGGTCCACTATGTTCATAGCAGCCTTATTTATAATAGCCAGAAGCTGGAAAGAACCCAGATGCCCTTCAACAGAGGAATGTATACAGAAAATGTGGTACATCTACACAATGGAATATTACTCAGCTATCAAAAACAACGACTTTATGAAATTCATAGGCAAATGGTTGGAACTGGAAAATATCCTGAGTGAGCTAACCCAATCACAGAAAGACATACATGGTATGCACTCATTGATAAGTGGCTATTAGCCCAAATGCTTGAACTACCCTAGATGCACAGAACACATGAAACTCAAGACCGATGATCAAAATGTGAATGCTTCACTCCTTCTTTAAAAGGGGAACAAGAATACCCTTGGCAGGGAAGAGAGAGGCAAAGATTAAAACAGAGACTGAAGGAACACCCATTCAGAGCCTGCCCCACATGTGGCCCATACATATACAGCCACCCAAATAGACAAGATGGATGAAGCAAAGAAGTGCAGACCGACAGGAGCTGGATGTAGATCGCTCCTGAGAGACTCAGCCAGAATACAGCAAATACAGAGGCGAATGCCAGCAGCAAACCACTGAACTGAGAATAGGACCCCCGTTGAAGGAATCAGAGAAAGAACTGGAAGAGCTTGAAGTGGCTCGAGACCCCATATGTACAACAATGCCAAGCAACCAGAGCTTCCAGGGACTAAGCCACTACCTAAAGACTATACATGGACTGACCCTGGACTCTGACCTCATAGGTAGCAATGTATATCCTAGTAAGAGCACCAGTGGAAGGGGAAGCCCTGGGTCCTGCTAAGACTGAACCCCCAGTGAACTAGACTGGTGGGGGGAGGGCGGCAATGGGGGGAGGGTTGGGAGGGGAACACCCATATGGAAGGGGAGGGGGAGGGGGATGTTTGCCCGGATACCGGGAAAGGGAATAACACTCGAAATATATATAAGAAATACTCAAGTTAATAAAAAAAAAAAGGGTACAGAGAGTCATCTGGGCCCCCTGCGTACAGGGCCCCAAAAGCATTAGGGTCAGGGCCTTTTTTGTATCTGCCCTCATGGAGAGCTGAAAGCCAGCCCCAAGTTGTGAGTTCAGGCCCTAAACCAGAAATAAGACCTACTTTTCTGCTCCAAGTGACCTCCCTGGTGGACTCAGGACACACAAAGGCAAAATTCCTCTGGGACCAGACACTTCCAGTTTCTAGCTGGTGTACAAAACTCTCTGATCCCAGCCCACAGTTCCCTGCTCCTAATCCGTGTGGGAGAGAGACTTGATCACCCAAAAGTGTGGGCAATCCTGAAACTGCAGGGCAGGAGAGAATGTCACTTCTGCCCTCATTTCCCCACATCCTTGGCCCAAGAGCAAACTGTATAGTACGTCTGCATATGAGAAGATAGACGCAGTCAAGCTGCAGGAGCCCTGTGGTCCAGAATGTGCCCAATTCTGAAAGTACCTGGTCAAACAGCTCCATGCAATCAAATCTTCTGGGAGGGAGAGCTAGATGTTAAGAGGGGCAGACATCCCTGGGAAACCAAAGGAGACTACTCTCTGCCCACATTTCTGACACAAGCAGAAAACACTTAGTGCCATCTGGGCCCCCTGAGCACAGGGACCTAGGAGAATTAAGGGTAGGCCCTTCTGGTTCCCGGCCACAGGGACAGCTAAATGCCAGTGGACAGGAACAAATACACAACTGAGAGCAGAACACTCTGTTCCCATAACTGGCTGAAAGAAAACAGGAAAACAGATCTACAGCACTCCTGACACACAGGCATATAGGACTGTTAAGCCAGTCAGAAATAGCAAAACAAGGTAAGACCAGAGACAACGTGATGGCGAGAGGCAAGTGCCTGAACACAAGCAACAGAAAGAAAGACTATATAGCAACATCAGAGCCCGATTCTCCCACCAAAGCAAACAATGAATATCCAAACACACCAGAAAAGCAAGATCAAGATTTAAAATCACATTTGATCATGATGATGGGGGACTTTAAGAAAGACATAAAGAACTCTTTTAGAGAAATACAGGAAAACACAAGAAAACAAGTAGAAGCCCTTAGAGAGGAAACACAAAAATCCCTGAAAAAAATTACAGGAAAACATGAACAGGTGAAGTAATTGAAAAAGGATATAGAAACAATGAAGAAAGCACAATGGGAGACAAGCCTGGATATAGAAATCCAAAGGAAGAGACAAGGAGACATAGATACAAGCATCGCCAACAGAATATGAGAGAGAGAAGAGAGAATCTCAGGAGCAGAAGATTCCATAGAAATCATCGACACAACTGTCAAAGATAAGCAAAACAGAAAAAGCTAATGGCCCAAAACATACAGGAAATCCAGGACACAACGTAAAGATCAAACCTAAGGATAATAGTTATAGAAGAGAGTGAAGACTCCCAACTCAATGGATCAGTAAATATCTTCAACAAAATTATAGAAGAAAACTTCCCTAACCTAAAGAAAGAGATGCCCGTAAACATACAAGATGCCTACAGAAGTCCAAATAGATTGGACTAGAAAAGAAACTCCTCCTGTCACATAATAGTCAAAACACCAAATGCACAAAACAAAGAATATTAAAAGCAGTAAAAGAAAAAGGTCAAGTAACATATAAAGGCAGACCTATCAGAATCACACCAGACTTCTCACCAGAGTCTATGAAAGCCAGAAGATCCTGGACAGATGTCATACAGACCCTAAGAGAACACAAATGGCAGCCCAGGTTACTGTATGCAGCAAAACTCTCAATTAACATAGAAAGAGAAACCAAGATATTGTATGAGAAAACCAAATTGACACGATGTCTTTCTATAAATCCAACCCTACAAAGGATAATAAATGGTAAAGCCCAAAACAAGGAGGCATGCTACACCCTAGAAAAAGGAAGAAACTGATATTGTTGCAGCAAAACAAAGAGAAGATACGCACAAAAACATTATCTCACCTGAAAATACAAAGGTAACAGGAAGAAACATTCACTATTCCTTAATATCTTTCAACATCAATGGACTCAATTCCCCAATAAAAAGACACAGATTAACAAATCGTACATGTAATGAGGATCCAGCATTTTGCTGCGTATAGGAAACACTCCTCGGAGACAAAAACAGACACTACCTCGGAGTAAAAGACTGGAAAACAAATTTCCAAGGAAATGGTCTGAAGAAGCAAGCTAGAGCAGTGACTCGATTATCGAATAAAATTGATTTTCAACCAAAAGTCATCAAAAAAGGTAAAGAAAGATATTTCACATTCATCAAAGAAAAAATCCACCAAGGTGAATACTCAATACTAAATATCTATGCTCCAAATACAAGGGAACCTACATATATAAAAGTTCTTTGCTAAAGCTCAAAGCACACATTGTACCTCACACAAAAGTAGCATGTTTCACCACACCAATCTCTTCAATGGGCAGATCGTGGAAATAGCAATTAAACAGAGACATAGACAGACTAACAGAAGTTAGGAACCAAACAGACTTAACAGTTATTTATAGAACATCCTATCCTTAAAAAAAGGATATACCTTCTTCTCACAACCTCATGGTACTTTCTCAAAAATTGACCATATAATCAGTCACAAAATAGGTCTCAACAGATACAAAAAGATAGAAATAATCCCATGTGTCCTATCAGACCACCATAGGTAAAGCTGGTCTTCAATAACAGTAAGGAAAGAACGACCACATATACATGAAAGTTGAACAATACTCTACTCAATGATAACCTGGTCATGGAAGAAATAAAGAATGAAATTAAAGACTTCTTAGAATTAATGAGAATGAAGGTACAACATACCCAAACTTATGAGACACAATGAGAGCTGTGCTAAAAGAAAAACTCATAGCGCTGAGTGCCTGCAGAAAGGAACAGGAGAGAGCATATATCAGCAGCTTGACGGCACACCTAAAAGCTCTAGAACAAAAAGAAGCAAATACAGCCAGTAGGAGTAGAAAACAGGAAATAATCAAACTCAGAGCTGAAATCAACCAAGTAGAAAGAAAGGACTATACAAAGAATCAACAGAAATAAAAGCTGGTCCTTTGAGAAAATCAACAAGATTGATAAACCCTTAGCCAGACTAACCAGAGGACAGAGAAAGTGTGTCCAAATTAACAAAATCAGAATTGAAAAGGGAGACATAACAACAGAATTAGAGGAAATTCAAAAAATCATCAGATCCTAATTCCACAAAACTTGAAAATCTGGAGGAAATGGAAAATACTCTAGACAAATACTAAATACCAAAGTTAAATCAGGAATAGATAATCCATTTAAACAACCCCAGAACTTCTAAGGAAGTAGAAGTAGTCATTAAAAGTCTCCCAACCAAAAAGAGCCCAGGTCCAGATGGGTTCAGTACAGAATTATATCAGACCTTCATAGAAGACCTCATACCAATACCATCCAAACTATTCCACAAAATTTAAACAGATGGAGCGCTACCTAATTCCTTCTATGAAGTCGCAATTACTCTCGTACCTAAACCACACAAAGACCCAACAAAGAAAGAGAACTTCGGACCAATTTCCCTTACGAATATTGACGCAAAAATACTCATTCTTGTAAAGTGAATCCAAGAACACATTAAACAGTCATCCCTCATGATCAAGTAGGCTTCATCCCAGGTATGCAGGGATGGTTTCATATACAGAAAACCACCAATTAATCCACTACATAAACAAACTTAAAGATAAAAACCACATGATCATTTCATTAGATGCTGAGAAAGCATTTGACAAAATTCAACACCCCTTAATGATAAAAGTCCTAGAAAGAACAGGAATTTAAGGCCCATACCTAAACATAGTAAAAACCATATACAGCAAACCAGTAGCTAACACTAAACTGAATGGAGAGAAACTTAAAGCAATCCCACTAAAATCAGGGCCTAGACAAGGCTGCCCACTCACTTCCTACTTATTCAATATAGTACTCGAAATCCTAGTCAGAGCAATCAAACAGCAAAAGTAGATCAAAGTGATAGAGTTTGGAAAGGAAAGAGTCAAAATATCACTATTTGCAGATGATATGATTTTATATTTATGTGACCCCAAAAGTTCCAAAAGAGAATTACTAAACCTGATAAACACCTTCAGCAAAATGGCTGGGTATAAAATTAACTCAAATAAGTCAATAGCCTTCCTTACACAAAAGAGAAACAAGCTAAGAAAGAAATTAGGGAAACAACACCCTTTGTAATAATCCCAAATAATATAAAATAACTCGGTGTGATGTTAATGAAGCAAGTGAAAGATCTATATGATTAGAACTTCAAGTCTCTGAAGAAAGAAATTAAAAAAATATCTCAGAAGATGGAAAGATCTCCCATGCTCATGGATTGGCAGGATTAGTATAAAAAGAATGGCCACTTTACCAGTAGTGATATACAGATTCATTGCAATCCCCATCAAAATTCCAATCCAATTTTTCATAGAGTTAGACAGAACAATTTACAAATTCATCTGGAATGTAAAACAATGCCAAGCAACCAGAGCTTCCAGGGACTAAGCCACTACCTAAAGACTATACATGGACTGACCCTGGACTCTGACCTCATAGGTAGCAATGAATATCCTAGTAAGAGCACCAGTGGAAGGGGAAGCCCTGGGTCCTGCTAAGACTGAACCCCCAGTGAACTAGACTGGTGGGGGGAGGGCGGCAATGGGGGGAGGGTTGGGAGGGGAACACCCATATGGAAGGGGAGGGGGGAGGGGATGTTTGCCCGGAAACCAAAGAATTATTATTAAGTATTAAATAAATTAAAAAAAAAAACCCAGGATACCAAAAACTATAAAAGAACTTCCAGAGTAATCACCATCCCTGAACTCAAGCAATATTACAGAGCAATAGTGATAAAAAAAAAAAAACTCTATGGTATTGGTACAGAGACAGGTAGCAAGACCAGTGGAGTAGAACTGAAGACACAGAAATGAACCCACACTCCTATGGTCACTTGATTTTTGACAAAAGTGCCAAAACCATCCAAAGGAAAAAAGACAGCATTTTCATCAAATGGTGCTGGTTCATCTGGAGGTCAGCATGTAGAAGATTGCAGTTTAATCCATTCTTATCGCCCTGTACAAAGCTTACGTCCAAGTGGATCAAGGACCTCCACATCAAACCAGATGCATTCAACCTAATAGAAGAAAAAGTGGGAAGCATCTCGAGCACATGGGCACTGGAGAAAAATTCCTGAACAAAACACAAATGGCTTATGCTCTAAGATCAAGAATCGACAAATGACATCTTGTAAAACTCCAAAGGTTCTGTAAGGCAAAGGACACTGTTGTTAGGATAAAACAGCAACCAACAGAATGGAAAAGATCTTTACCAATCTTAACAACTGATAGAAGGCTTATATCCAAAACACACAGAGAACTCATGAAGTTAGACTTCAGGGAGACAAATAACCCAATTAAAAATGGGTTTCAGAGATAAACAAAGAATTCACAGCTGAGGAATATCTATTGGCTGAGAATTACCTATAGAAATGTTCAGGCGCGCAAGTCCTCCGAAGAGACTGTGTGCCCGCAGGTACCTGTGTTTTCCAATAAACCCTCTTGCTGATTGCATCCGAGTGGACTCGGCTCGGTCATTGGGCGCTTGGGACTCCTCCTGAGGGAAAGGTCCTCTCCGGGGGTCTTTCATTGTGGGGGCTCGCCCCGGGATTTGGAGACCCTCCGCCCAGAGATCACCGACCACCCACCGGGAGGTAAGCCGGCCGGCGTTTGTCTTATCTGTTGTGTCTTGTCCTGTGAATGATCGATCAATAGGCTCAGATCTGGGGACTATCTGGGCGGGCCAGAGAAGGAGCTGACGAGCTCGGACTTCTCCCCCGCAGCCCTGGAAGACGTTCCAAGGGTGGTTGGAGGAGAGGGAGATCCGGATCCGTGGCACCTCCGTCCGTTTTCGGAGGGATCCGCACCCTTGATGACTCCGTCTGAATTTTATTGGAGTAGAGGATCCAAGACCCTCGCTGACTCCGTCTGAATTTTTGGTTTCAGTTTGGTACCGAAGCCGCGCGGCTCCTCTGCTTGTTACTTGTTTGACTGTTGGAATTGTTTGTCTTCTTTGTGACCTGACTGTGGTTTTCTGGACGTGTTGTGTCTGTTAGTGTCTTTTTGACGTTTGTTTCGTGTTTGAATTTGGACTGACGACTGTGTTTAAAATCTTGGACCGACGACTGTGTTTGAAATCATGAAACTGTTTGCTTTGTTCGTCGAAGAGTTTTACTTGGTCCCCTTAACGCTTAGTGAGTAAGAAACTTAATTTTGTAGACCCCGCTCTAGTGGCAGTGTGTTGGTTGATAGCCAAAGTTAATTTTTAAAACATAGTGTTTTGGGGGTTGGGGATTTAGCTCAGTGGTAGAGCTCTTGCCTAGCAAGCGCAAGGCCCTGGGTTCGGTCCCCAGCTCTGAAAAAAGGAAAGAAAAACAAAACAAAAACATATAGTGTTTTATCTGTGCTTATGCTCGCAGCCAGCTGTGATGAACTGGGAAAGATTTAAATTTTCCTTGGGAGTAAGGAATCTTAAAGGCGGAGTTTCAGCCGGTATGGCACTTAGTGCGTAGCTGCCTAAAAGATCAGAAATGCTGTTAACAGGCTATAAAAAAGGGACAGGCTGTGTTAGAAATGCTACAGGAAGAATGATCTAAAAAGGCTGAGAGCTAAGTGGGGCTATAAGGAAAACAAGAACAGGAAAGGAATTTCTGACATTTGCTCACAGTAGGAGAGCGCTCATTTAGAGAAGTTCTTTAAGGAAGCCTGCCTTATCTGCTGTCCTTATTCCAAGGGAGGAGTCAGTCTCCAACATTAAATTACTTTTCTCGCTGATCATCATTAACATGGAAAGTGCCTTTGGTCCTATCCCCACAGCAGCCAGTTCCTGCCCCAATGGTTAAAATGCCCCAGGTTGGGGGACAAAAAGAGCCCCTAAAATAGTTTCAAAGAATCTACAACTGTGAAGAACTTTGTTTTGCCAGTCAGGATTAATGTTTTCTTTTCCATGGGCCTATAGCCCACTGAGACAGTTTGGTAAAGGGCTGTTACTAAAGTCCTGAAAGCCCCAGGTGAACTGGTTACAATTCTTTTGTCAGCTGCTTAGTATCTAGCACCCAGGTTCTAACCATCTCTCCATCCTTTTGTTATTAGTTGTTACTAGAAGCCTAGTGTCATTTGGAGGCTGGTTCTCTTGAGAGGCAAAGCCACCAAGCTGACACTGAAGGGAGGTAGGTACTCCTTAAGGGAAAATCTAAGCCCAGAGAGACAGCCGGTAACAGCTAGGCTGCCTCTCTGCTCACCTTTCTGTTTCATAGACAAAGCTTGTGCTTATATTTACAGTGGCCTTTTTGTCCAAAAAAAAAAAGGCCTCCTGGTTTAGCTGTGTGACTAAATGCTATTTGTCCTCTTCAGTGGACCTCTCTCCTCTAGATTCCCTTCTTGTTTTCTCATCATCCCACGTGAGATGCTTGTTAGTAACTGTTACAGGTCTTCTTTACCACCGAGGAAAGACAGAATCCTACTAGAGGCCTGAAAGAATGTTCCAGACATGGATAGAAGGCCCTCACTTCTGCCTGCTCTCTTCAGACGCCTGAAGGTAGGGAGTGCCAGGTCTGCCCCCAGGCTCCAAGGGTGGGTCTCCTAGGGGCTGGAAAATGCCCCACCAATCTGGCTAAGATAAGCAAAGGGTATGAAGAGAAAGTTACAGAAATTTGAAGGGTTAAGCTAAGTTGCTGAGAGTTAGTATAAGTTACAGAGAAAGTAAGGTTAAACAAAGAGAAAGAGAAAAGAAGGTAAAAAGAGCAGAAAGCTAGGGAAGAAAAGAGAAAAAAAGAAGAGGAAGCTAGAGAGCTAAAGAGAGATAAAAGACAAGAGAGGAACATATACTGGGCACAGTAGTTAGGAAACCTAGGAAGACAGTACCTGGCAACAGAAGAGAATTCCTGGCTAAAGATCAGTGTGCCTAATGCAAAGGAACAAAAAGACACTGGGTCAGGGACTGCCCCAGAAAGAACAAGAGGGGACACTGGAGAGCCTCTCGGTCCTGGAGTGCTGGCTATGTGCAGAGATAGGAGGGAAGCCTGCCCAGTTGTTTTATGGATACAGGGACCCAATGCTCTGTGCTCCTATGCTCCAGTGGGCCAGTATCCAAAGACCTTGGGTACAGGGGCCTACTGGCAACAAACAATACTTATGGACTGCCCGAAGAACAGTGGACCTTGGCGTGGGCCGGGTAACCCACTAGTTCATAGTCATCCCTGACTGCCCCCATCCCTTGCTCATGAGAAAATTGCTCCCCAAAATGGCTTGCGTGGGCTGAAATGGCTGGGTGAGGCCATGTGTATGCATATCTACAGACTGTGTATGCGGAGCTTAAGACCTGTCTCAGTGCACCAGTACCTGATGCTGGGAGATGTATGGCTTAGCGCTGTTCTACTTGGAACATATCACTCCTGCCAGCCGGGCACTAACAATTATCACCCAATCCAGGACTTAAACTGTGATAGAGTGGCTGATGTTTGCCTTTGAATAGAGTGTCCCAAAAGATGGGACCACTGGTCAGCTGCCATGGACTAGATTCTCCACCTGTTGGGGGCAATCTGGTCACCTTGCTGCCCAGTCCTGACCTGGAGCCACCACAGCACGAGTGTCAAGCACTGGCAGAAGCCCATGGGTGGAGGAAAGACCTCTGCGACTGGCTGATTGACCCCTGCTGAAAGCCGAGGCTACCTTGTCCACAGATGGGAACAGTTCTCTTCATGAAGGTCAGAGATAAGTGGGTGCTGCCATGGTGGACAACACAATGTCATCTAGGATGGCTGAACCTCAACCCCCCAGTACATCAGTGCCGCAGATGCCTTTGCCATCTCTTGGATGCCCTGGTGAAGCCAACAACTGTGAGTACTATTCATTGCTCAGGATATCAGGAGGGAAGAGATTCAGTGGCATTGGGCAGTAACAAAGCAAATAAAGTGGCTCGGGAAATGGCTATGCAGGAGCCTATCCTGGTTGCAGGCCTGCAAGAGACAGCCCCTGAGAACTAGGATCGGACTAAGGGATGGCCTCACTTAGAAAAGGCCCAAATTGCTTAAAAGATAAAGGACAATGGCACACTTGAGGGGGAAGCTATACTCCCCCAGAGAACAAAGAAAAGACTCACTTTGCCAAATACAGAAATGGACTCATTTAGGAGATAAAAAGTTTGTCCAAGTAGTTAAGTGTATGTAATAGACTTTAAGATTTTAGCCAGAGAGGCAGTAGAAAGTATAAGGTATGTCAATAAGTGAATGCTTAGCAAGCAAACAGGGCAAAGAGACCTAGAGAGTTTGGTGAAAAGTCGAAGTGAACTTCACTGAGATAAAACCAGAAAAATATAATCACAAGTATCTCCTAGTGCTTGTAGATACTTTTTCAGGAATAGATAGAAGCTTTCCTCACCAAACGAGAGACGGCCTCTGCAATCATCAAGAAGATACTGGAAGAAATCTTCCTCCGATTTGGAATGCCCAAGGTAATCTGGTCAGACAACGGCCCTACTTTCGTTGCCAAGGTAAGCCAGGGTGTGGCCAAGTATTTAGAGGTCGATTGGAAATTACATTGTATTTACAGACCTCAAAGTTCAGGACAGGTAGAGTAAATAAATAGAACTCTAAAAGAGACCCTGACCAAATTAACCATGGAGACTGGCGCAGACTGGGTGACACTCCTTCCCTCTTGCTCTCTTCAGAGCAAGAAATACCCCTTCCAGATTCATCCTTACCCCCTTTGAGATCTTAAATGGGGCCTCAGCCCCCCTGACTGTATTAGATGATGTTACTGAACCAACATGTCATAGTGCCATAGTAATAATGATTTGTGTGCCAGGCTAAAAGACCAACAGGTGATACAGAAAGAAATCTGCTCAGAGCTGGCAGCAGCCTATGCCCTGGGGACCCCTGAGACATCTCACCAGTTCCAGGTCAGAGACTCGGCTACATACGATGGCACCGAACCCAGATACTCACTGGAAAGGACAGTACCTGGTGCTGCTGACCACCCTGACAGCCATCAACTCTCAGCCCTCACCAGCCGTGTACTAGCAGTTGGGGCTGAGAGCTGGGACCTAGAGGGAAACTCAGATCTTCAAAAAGCTCCCTAGACTTAATTTCATGTTTGCCCCGGGTTTTATCAAGATAGGTGTGGGGATAGGCTTGATTTCTATTACAAATGATGTAACATTGCATATGTTAGTACTCCTAACACTTCTTGGGACTGTGCCTCAGGGATCACAATCTGTATAAGTTTAGAAGTTCTAAAAGCTAGTCATGACCTTGGTGTGTAGGTTTAGATAGTGTCCAGATTGGAATCCTGATGCTAAAGACTTAGTAAGACACAAAAAAAGGAGTTGAGAATTACTTAGGGCTAAGGCTATCTAGGTGCTGCAAGGGCAGCACAAGGACATCTGCTGTTGCAATGCAAGGCTTATAGAGAATTCAGAACTGCCATTCAGGAGTAATTAAAGACTCCATGAATAAACTTAGAGAAAGGTTAGACAAAAGGCAGACAGAGAAGCGCATCAGGGATGGTTTGAGAGCTGGTTTAGTAGATCTCCTTGGATGACTACTCTGGTATTTTCCCTTATGGGACCCTTCTTAGTTTTGCTTCTGCTTCTGATTATAGGTCCATGTGTGTTAGAGAAACTAGTTAATAGGTTTGACTCCTACAAAAAGATAGAGACGCTCAACAAGGTTGGTTTGAGTCTTGGTTCACTCGGTCTCCCTGGATGACTACCCTACTCTCTGCTATATGGCTGGGCCATTGCTAATAATTTTCTTGGTTTTAGTTTTTGGACCCTGCGTGACAAACAGGTTAATTGCTTTTGTTACAAATCGAGTGAGTGCTGTGCGGTTGGTTCTGAGACAACAGTACCAGTCAGTTAGGACAACTGGTGAGACCAAATACGAGACTTGATATCAAAATTCTAAGATTAGAATTACTTAGTAGAAGAAGAGGGGAATGAAAGGAAAATTATACAGATTTAAGGTTTAAAAATATGAAGTTAAAAGAGTATGTTTCAACTCAGGACTAAACACTGTGAAAAGCAAGTCCAGGCAGCCCCGCCCTGCCGCTAGAACTAACAGACCATAAAAGGAAAGGAATGCAGAACAGACCAGGAGTACCGGATCTGACTCACAGGCCACCTGGCAGGAAGAGATAAGCCCCCAGCCCCCGACATCCAGGACGCCCCAAACCTGCCAATGTGTGTAGCTATACCTTATTACCTCATCATGTGAAATAGCCAATCATATGTGAACATGTCTATGTGCCTCGTTTGAATCCACCAATCCCCGTAACTATGCATCTGCTTCTGTACGCCCGCTTCTGCTTCCCCAATCCCTATAAAAGCCCCATGCTGGAGCTGCTGGGCGCGCAAGTCCTCCGAAGAGACTGTGTGCCCGCAGGTACCTGTGTTTTCCAATAAACCCTCTTGCTGATTGCAAAAAAAAAAAAAAAAAAAAAAAAAAAAAAAAAAAAAAAAGAAATGTTCAATATCTTTAGTCATAAGAGAAATGCAAAACAAAACATACCTGAGATTTCACCTCACACCAATCAGAATGGCTAAGATCAAAAACTCAGGTGACAGCAAATATTGGTGAGTATGTGGAGAAAGAGGAACACTCCTCCCTTGTTGGTGGAATTGCAGACTGGTACAACCATTCTGGAAATCAGTCTGGAGCTTCCTCAGAAAGTTGGGCATTGCACTAAATTGGGTATATAACTAAAGGATGCTCCAACATACAACAAAGTCTAGCAGCCTTATTTATAATAGCATAATAGCCAGAAGCTGGAAAGAACTCAGATACCCTTCAACAGAAGAATGGATTCAGAAAATATGGTACATTTCCACAGTGGAATACTACTCAGCTATCAAAAACAATCTCCTTATGAAATTCATAGTCAAATAGAATGAACTAGAAAATATCATTTTGAGTGAGGTAACCCAATGACAGAAAAACACACATGGTATGCACTCATTGATATGTGGATATTTTCCCAAATGCTTGAACTAGACAAAATGCACAGTACACATGAAACTCAAGAAGGATGACAAAAATGCAGATGCTTCACTCCTTCTTTAAAAGGAGAACAAGAATACCCTTAGGAAGGGATAGGAAGGCAAAGTTTAGAACAGAGACTGAAGGAACAGCAACTCCCAACCTGCCCCACATGTGGCCCATACATATACAGTCACCAAACTAGATAAGATAGATGAAGCAAAGAGGTGCAGGCTGACAGAAACTGGATGTATATCTCTCCTGAGAGACACAGTCATAATATGGCAAATACATAGCCCAATGGCCAGGAAAAAAACCACTGACCTGATTACGGGACCCCTGTTGAAGGAATCAGAGAAAGGACTGAAAGTTCTGAAGGGGCTTGAGCCCCTGTGTGAACAACAATGCCAACCAACCAGAGCTTCCAGGGACTAAACCATTACCCAAAGAATATACATGTACTGACCCAGGGCTCCAAATTCATAGGTAGCAATGAATAGCCGAGTAGGGGCACCAGTGGAAGGGGAAGAAGCCCTTGGCCTTGTCAAGGCTGGACCCCCAGTGAAGGGGATTTTTGGGGGAATTGCACTAATGGGGGAGGATGGGAAAGGAAACACCCACATAGAAGGGGAGAGGGAGGGATTAGAGGGATGTTGGCCTGGAAACCTGTAAAGGGAATAACATGTGAAATATAAATAAGACATACCTAATTTAATAAAGGTGGAGAAAAAAACGTGGAACAGACCTAAGAATAGACTTCTCAGGTAAGGAATCCCCAATTGCTGAGAAGCACCAAAAGAAATGATTAGCATCCTTTGCCATTAGGGAAATGGAAATCAAAACAACCCTGAGATTCCACCTCAAATCCTTCAGAATGGCTCAGATCAGAAACTCATGTGACAACAGATGCGGTTGAAGATGTGGAGAAAGAGGAACACTTCTCCATTGTTGGCGGCATTGCCATCTGGGACAGCTACTCTGAAAATCTGTCTCGAGATTGCTCAGAATATTGCACATAATATTAATGAGGGCACAGCTATACCACTCCTGGGTATATACCCAAAAATATTCCAAAATATAATGGGCACACATGGTTCACTATGTTCATAACAGCTTTATGTATATTACCCAGAAGCTGGAAAGAACCTAGCTGTCCTTCAACAGAGAAATGGATATAGAAATTATTGTACAATTAAACAATGTTGAACAAAATTAACTCATCTACTAAAAACAAAGACTTCATGAAATTCATTGGCATCTGGATGGAACTAGAAAATGTTTTCCTAAGATTGAGAGTTCATCTTGGTGCTCCAAATACAAGGGCACCTACATATATAAAAGAAACCTTACTAAAGCTCAAAACACACATTACACCTCACGCAATAATAGTAGGAGATTTCAACACCCTACTCTCATCAATGGACAGGTCATGGAAACAGAAATTGAACAGAGAAGTAGACACACTAAGAGAAGTCATGAACCAAATGGACTTAACAGATATTTATAGAACATTCTATCCTAAAGCCAAAGGATATACATTCTTCTCAGAACCTCATGGTACTTTCTCCAAAACTGACCATATAATCGGTCAAAAAACAGGCCTCAACAGATACAGAAAGATAGAAATAATCCCATGTGTCCTATCACACCATCACGGGCTAAAGCTGGTCTTCAACAACAATAAGGAAAGAATGCCCACATATACATGGAAGTTGAACAATGCTCTACTCTACGAGAACCTGGTTAAGGAAGAAATAAAGAAACAGGGGTTGGGGATTTAGCTCAGTGGTAGAGGGCTTGCCTAGCAAGCGCAAGGCCCTGGGTTCGGTCCCCAGCTCCGAGAAAAAGAACCAAAAAAAAAAAAAAAGATTAAAAAGAAAGAAATTAAAGACTTCTTAGAATTTAATGAAAATGAAGGTACAACATACCTAAACTTATGGGACACGATGAAAGCTGTGCTAAGAGGAAAACTCATATCTCTGAGTGCCTGCAGAAAGAAACAGGAGAGAGCATATATCAGCAGCTTGACAGCACACCTAAAAGCTCTAGAACAAAAAGAAGCAAATACACCCAGGAGGAGTAGAAGACAGGAAATAATCAAACTCAGAGCTGAAATCAGCCAAGTAGAAACAAAAAGGATGATAAAAGAATCAACAGAACCAAAAGTTGGTTCTTTGAGAAAATCAACAAGATAGATAAACCCTTAGCCAGACTAACCAGAGGACACACAGAGTGTGTCCAAATTAACAAAATCAGAAATGAAAAGGGAGACATAAATACAGAATCAGAGGAAATTCAAAGAATCATCAGATACTACTGCAAAAGCCTATATTCAACAAAACGTGAAAATCTGCAGGAAATGGACAATTTCCTAGACAGATACCAGGTACGGAAGTTAAATCAGGAACAGATAAACCATTTAAACAACCCCAAAACTCCTAAGGAAATAGAAGCAGTCATTAAAGGTCTCCCAACCAAAAAGAGCCCAGATGGGTTTTGTGCAGAATTCTATCAGACCTTCATAAAAGACCTCATACCAATACTATCCAAACTATTCCACAAAATTGAAGCAGGTGGAACGCTACCGAACTCCTTCTATGAAGCCACAATTACTCTTATACCTAAACCACCCAAAGACACAACAAAGAAAGAGAACTTCAGACCAATTTTCCTTATGAATATCGACACAAAAATACACAATAAAATTCTGGCAAACCGAACGAAGAACACATCAAAACAATCATCCACCATGATCAAGTAGGCTTCATCCCAGGCATGCAGGGATGGTTTAATATATGGAAAACCATCAACGTGATCCATTATATAAACAAACTAAAAGAACAAAACGATATGATCATTTCATTAGATGCTGAGAAAGCATTTGACAAAATCAACACCCCCTCATAATAAAAGTCCTGGAAATAATAGGAATTCAAGTCCCATATCTAAACATAGTAAAAGCCATATACAGCAAACCAGTCGCTAATACTAAACTAAATGGAGAGAAACTTGAAGCAATCTCACTAAAATCAGGGACTAGACAAGGCTGCCCACTCTCTCCCTACTTATTCAATATAGTTCTTGAAGTTCTAGCCAGAGAATCAGACAACAAAAGGAGATCAAGGGGATACAGATTGGAAAAGAAGAAGTCAAAATATCACTATTTGCAGATGATATGATAGTATATTTAAGTGATCCCAAAAGTTCCACCAGAGAAATACCAAAGCTGATAAACACGTTGAGCAAAGTGGCTGGGTATAAAATTAACTCAAATAAATCTGTAGCCTTCCTCTACACAAAAGAGAAACAAGCCGAGAAAGAAATTAAGGAAATGACACCCTTCATAATAGTCCCAAATAATATAAAGTACCTCAGTGTGACTTTAACAAAGAAAGTAAAAGATCTGTACAATAAGAACTTCAAGCCTCTGAAAAAGGAAATTGAAGAAGACCTCAGAAGATGGAGCGTCTCCCATGCTCATGGGTTAGCAGAATTAATATAGTAAAAATGGACATTTTACCAAAATCGATCTATAGCTTCAATGCAATCACCATCAAAATACCAATCCGATTCTTCAAAGAGTTAGACAGAACAATTTGCAAATTCATCTGAATAACAAAAAACCCAGGATAGCTAAAACTATATTCAACAATAAAAGGACTTCAGGGGGAATCACTACCCCTGAACTCATGCAGTATAACAGAGCAATAGTGATAAAAACTGCATGGCATTGGTACAGAGACAGACAGATAGACCAATGGAATAGAATTGAAGACCCAGAAATGAACCCAGACAACTATGGTAACTTGGTTTTTAAAAAAGGAGCCAAAACTGTCCCCGCCAGCGGGGACCCAGTTATTCAGGGTCCCGAAGAGGCTTTCTACCTGTGGGCCAAAATGGGGGTGAAGAGAAGAAGGAGACCAAGCAAAAGTTCTGTTGTCAAGGTCTCGTTTATTGGGATGAACATTGCAGCTTTTAAGGTTTCAGGTAGGGGGAGTGACCTTTGTGAAATATGAAGGAGGGGGAGATGAGGGTATAGGCAGTGATAGCTGGAGGCAAAGAAGTCAGGCGATGAGGTCAGGTGGTGGAGACACTGGGTGTTGACTGAGGAGATAACTGGTATCTGCTTGAGCTGAGGCATCCCTTGAATGTTATACTCCTGTGCCATAAATTCATGGGAGAGGCTTTATCCAAGAATCTTAAGATTTATGGCAGTCATCTTCAGGGTGAGTCTCTGTGGCCAAACAGCCCAGAGTCACTTTGAACTATGCAGTCAAAAAGCGGCTAGGCCCAAATCCAATATGGCTCCGTGCATCTCCCCCATTTTTCTTTAAAAAAAAAAAAAAAAAACATTAGGTGGAAGTAGTGGTCTGAGAGAGATCAGACATGCCTCACAGAGTGCCCAGCTCGGCCATGGCAAGCCACTCTTGCAGTTAGGACTGCACCCCAATGGCTAGGAATGAACTTATGCTGTAACACACCGTTCTGGGCTATACGTGTGTGTTATTGGGGGAGAAACTGGGCAGAGGAGCATTTGACCGGCCCGCACGTTTAAACGGGGTGTAGCCACCTCTGTCTTAGGATCGACCTCTCAAACCCCAGCCTTCTCTGTCATAGGATCACCTTGTCGCCCCCAAGGTTCCTGTCTTAGATTGGTCAAGGGTCAGAGGAAGTTGCCTGTCCCTGAGGATAGCTACATCAGGTCATCTTCTCATTCCTCTCACTTGAGCCCAGGGGCGAAAGAGCAAGGGCCAGATGGCATTAATATAAGAGATTGTGGAAATTGAGCCTCTCCCGATAAGTTGTAGGCACCTCATCTTGTTCGTTGTCTCTCTGGTTCTCCTCAGCTGTTCCGGTCTCCAAGCGATGATAATGTACTGAAACAGAATTTCTAGGCAAAGCAGAATCTATTTGTGATTTAATAAAGCGTGTAAGTCGTTGGAAGGCCCAAGGACCAAAGGAAATCAACAAAAGTAGGCCCACAAGGGGTCCCAAAATTGAGGGCAACAAGGTAGAGAGCCATGGGGATGTAGAAAACCAGTTTTGGTACCAAGACTCTTGTTGTTCTCTCTCTCTCCTTCGTTTTTCTAGGCTATCTCTCACCTTTTTTAGACTGTCTTCTACAAGTCCAGTCTTATCTACATAAACACAGCATTCCTCTTTTAAGGCTGCACAAAGTCCTCCTTGTTGTAGGAAGATTAAGTCTAGGCCTCTTCTATTTTGTAAGACTACTTCAGACAACGAGGCAACTGAGTCTTTTAAGTTAGCTAATCCATCTCTTAATTCAGCAATATCCTTATCTATGGCTTCACTAAGCTGGTTATAGTATTGATGGGAAGTAACGAGGGAAGCGATGCCAGTGCCTGCACCTGCGGCCCCTAGACCTAGGAGAACGGCGAGAGTGATGGCAGTTACTGGTTCTCTTTTTACCTTGTGAGGCATATCCGAGCCCTTTTCCCAGGATTTAAGAAAAGTCTCTGGCTCATGTATGCTGAGTCTGGGAAATAATTGAACCAGCACACAGTAATCTTTAGTCTTTAAAAATTGAGATGTTATAACATATGTGGTTAGACCAGTGGAACATGCTAGATAAGTATACTTGGGGGCTTGTAAATATGTATTTTGATTGTCAACGATTATGGTATGATTACATATTTCTAATAATTGTTTAGGGAGGAGCATGTTCTTCCCGAGGAGGCAGCTTCCTATCCCTGAGACTTTTGTGATAGTGAGTTCTATGGTGTTCCAAGAGAGACCACCAGTGTTATTAGTATATGTGATGTTGCCAAAAGTGGCTATACCCTCATAGAAAGGAGGGTTAGCTGAAAAACACATCCAGCATTCCTCATAAATAGATGTATTTGTTTCCTGTTCATGATATACCAAGGCAAGAGCTGAGGCATTAAGAACAGATAAAATCAGGCTTGTGGGGGACATTGGCCCAACAGGTATGGTGGGCTGAAAAAGGGTAGTTGGAGGACTAGAGGTGTTAAAGGGGGGCTGAGTCACCACCCTGGGTGGCAAGAAACCTTGGCTATGCAATTGAGGGTTAGGCCCAATGGAGGCCTTATGTAAGTTGGGGGTGGTTTTAAATAATCTAATTTTGAAGGTTACTCCGGGATCTCTATTGGCAACATACATCCGGAGACCCCACTCAAACCCCCTATGCCAGTTTTCTGGGGTGATCTTTTTCCCAGCATCTGTAAAAGTTATTGTAAGAGGGTTGCACCAGCCCTTGGAAGGCTCAGTGTTCCGGCATTCCTGGGTTAGAGTACTGTTTCTGTTAGAATTGTGCCACCCCTTTTTTACTGTGATATAATCCCAAGAGGAGGTAGGTTTCCAGTATGCGTCTCCTGTGGTTTCACACCCCCAGGAGGCACAATAGAATTGATCCCTGTATCCACACTTATAGTTTAGGGAGCGATCTCTGTGGGATCCGGGACAGACATAAAAGTCAGTTTCCCTAATGTTGGTGCATCGATGGACAGTGTCACAACCGACATATCTTTCATTAAAACTAGACCCATGAAGGACTTCAATTAGGGGTAAGTATTTGTCTGCGAAGCCCCAGTAAGAATTTCCTCCTGCAGCTAGTTTACAAAAATCTGGAGTTAATTGTGGCCAGGTGGGGTTAGGGCCAGTGTGGGAGGTGGTAAAGGCGGTGTCTCCGGCCTCATTTATAATTACCCAGGTGTAATTCCAAATCTGATATGGGCTTGACGTTCCGGATGTCAGCACAGTTAGAAAGAGAAGTTTCAGTAGAATCCAGTAGAACTTCATTGCTCTGAAAAAGAAAACATGCATTTTTCTCAGGCGCCACCCTGGAATTTGTTATAAGGCTTTATCAATCTTGGAATTTGTTTGAAATTTATTGTAAAGCTTTATTAATCTTTCAGGGAGCCATCTGGCTCCCCCCTCTTTAGAGTTATAAATACAGGCGGACCCTTTTCCCCAGACTATCACAGGGTCAGGACCCTGCCACTGTCCAGTTAGGGGGTCCTTCCAAAGAACGTGAGCGTGATCCATCTTGGTTGAGGGGTGCCATAAGCGATCGGCAGCTGAACGCCCTTGATTATCCAAAGTTAAGAAATTCAAAACAAAAAGGGCATGGGATAATACAAATTTTGCGCTGCCTTTAAGAGAATAAAGAGTTTCTTGGGCAGTAATCTTTAACAGTGTATTCTTAAGGGTTTGATGTGCTCGTTCCACAATTCCTTGTCCCTGAGGGTTATAAGGTATGCCTGTAATATGTTTTATTTGAAATTGGGAGCAAAATTGTTTAAATTTATGACTAACATAGCCAGGCCCATTATCCGTTTTTAGCATTTTGGGTTGTCCCATAACAGAAAATGTGTAGAGCATATGAGCAATAACATCTTTTGTGGCCTCTCCTGTGTGTGCAGAGGCACATATGAACCCACTAAAGGTATCAATGGTAACATGTACAAATTTTAGTTTTCCAAAAGATGGGACATGGGTGACATCCATTTGCCATATTTCTCCTGGGATAAGGCCCCTGGGATTAACCCCAATGTGTGGCTCAGGAAGTAGGGTCAGGCAGTTTTTACAATTTTTGACAATTTGTCTGGCTTGTTCTCTAGTAATTTTGTACTTAAGCCGCAATGTTTGAGCATTAAGGTGATGAAGTGAATGTGCCATCTGTGCTTCTTGTAAGGAATCACTAAGAGAAGCAATCATTGTCAGTCTAGTGGCCCTGTCAGCTAAATCATTACCTTTGGTTAAAGGACCGGGCAGATTCGTGTGGGCTCTGATATGGCCCACAAAGAATGGGTTTGGCCGGGCCCTTATGTGTTTTTGTATTTCTGAAAATAGTTTAAAGGTAGGTGTTGAGGGTTGTATAGTAGAGACAGTCTCCAAGACTCGGAGAGCTCTGACTACATAATGGCTATCAGAAAAAAGGTTAAATGATTGATTTATTAATTTAAATATTTCTAAAGCACTATTAAGTTCTACTAATTGGGCAGAAGCGTATGGGGTATGGACAAAAAAAAACTTGATCTTTAACAACAAAGGAGGCCTTTCCATTCTTAGATCCATCTATGAAGACAGTTAAGGTAGTTGGTATAGGTTTCAGCTGTGTAACCTTTGGGAAGACAAAGGGGGTAACATGGAGGAACTGTAATAATTTATCTCCTGGTAAATGAGTATCAAATGTCCCCTGATAAATAGACAGCAGGACTGTCCAGTCATCATGTCTGTGCTGCAGCCAAGCAAGCTGCTCCTGTGAATATGGAGAAATAATAATATCGGGATCGCGGCCAAAATGGCGAGTAGCCAGCTTAAGCCCCAAGAAAATGGTCTGGCAAATTAAGGAGGGATAAGTAGGAAGTCTTCTAGGGGGGGTTGCGGGCAGGTGGATCCACATTAGTGGATGATTATCTTGCCATAGGAGGCCTGTGGGTGTAAACCTTGTAGCGAAAAGGATCAGATACAGTGTCTTGGAGGGGCTGAAATAACCTATGAATTGTTGGCTGATAGCCTGTTCAACCTTTAGTAGGGACTTTTCAGCCTCTGGAGTCAGAACCCTAATGGAATTAGGATCAGGGCTACCCTTCAGAATTGCAAATAGAGGTTTTAAATCACCGGTGGTTAGCTTAAGGTAAGGTCTAAGCCAATTACTATCACCCAAAAGTTTTTGAAAATCATTTAAGGTATGTAGCTGCGATCTTCTAATTGTTAGCTTTTGAGAATAAATGGATGTACGTTCTAACTGGAATCCAAGAAACAAAAAGGGATATTGCGTCTGAATTTTTTCAGGGGCAATGGTGAAACCCCTTTTTTGTAAGGCCAGAACAATAATTTGGGCTAGTTTTTGAGTTTCCTGTAAACAAGCAGAGGAAACCAAGATATCATCTATGTAATGAATGATGTAAGCAGAGGGGAAACGCAGCCTTATTGGATCTATAGTTTGGGCCACATACCTTTGACATAGGGTGGGGCTACTAGCCATCCCCTGTGGTAACACTCGCCACTGAAAGCGGGGATTAGGGCCCACATGGTTAATGACAGGGATAGAAAAGGCAAAGCAGGCACAATCCTCCGCATGAAGGGGAATAGAAAAGAAACAATCTTTTATATCAATGACTATTTTATAAAAGTCTCTAGGAATAGCTATTGGAGAAGGCAAGCCAGGTTGTAGGGCCCCCATAGGGACCATAGTTTTATTAACCGCTCTAAGGTCTTGTAACAATCTCCAAGAACCATTTTTCTTTTTTATGACAAAAATAGGGGTGTTCCAAGGCAAAGTGGACTGTTCAAGGTGCCCTTGTAATAATTGTTCCTGCACCAACTGTAGGGCCGCTTGAACCTTTTCTTGAGGCATGGACCACTGATTGTTCCAGACTGGATCATTTGACTTCCAAGATATTTTATCAGCCTGGAGTGCAGGAGGAACAGTGGTCTCTATGAAAAAAGGTCTGCTCCTAAACCTCCTCTATCTGTTTTGGGCGTGGGAGTCAAGGGTTCTGTGATTCCCTGTTCATTTCTACCTAATCCTTTTCCAGGGAGGAATCCTGTCCTTAACATTTGGTTAGTAATGACCTCATTGGGACTACACATCATCACCCCCATCTGGGAAAGAATATCCCTTCCCCAGAGGTTAACAGGGAGTCCAGAAACTACAAATGGCCTAACTGTGCCTGTATTATTCTCTTTATCTTTCCAGGTCAGGAGCTTTGAACTTTGGAGTGTATCCTGTGTTTGACCTATCCCTTTTCAATGTGTGGCAGTAGCCTTAAGGGGCCAGGTTGAGGGCCAGTGTCTAGAGGAGAGCACTGTTGTATCTGCCCCTGTATCTAAAAGGCCCTGAAATTGTTTGCCATCAAGCCAAAGAGACATCAGGGGTCTTTCATAAGTTAATTTTTGCACCCAATAAACATCTGAAGAGCCAGGGGAGGAAGAACCACGCCCCTTTACTTTATGAGGGAACTGCCCCATGAAGGGAAGCGGTAAGGCCTGTGCAATGCGTTGTCCGGCTCTAAGCGTTAAGGGGCCCTGTGTGGCAGTGGCTAGAAATTTTATTTCTCCAGAATAATCAGCATCTATTACAGAGGGAAGGATGACAAGTCCTTGAAGAGCACTCGAGGCTCGCCCAATTATTAAGAAAAACATGCCAGGCGGCGGGGGCCCAAACTTTCCAGATTCTATGATATCAGTCCCTTCCTCAGGGGTTATAATCCTGGTGGTGGAAGAACAAAGGTCCACTCCTGCACTTCCTGCTGTTGCCCGGGATAAGTTGGCGTTGCAGGAGCTTGATGCTGCACTTGGGGGCGGGTGGTCACCCGTGGATAGGGGCCCCATTGTGGGGCCCCCCGCTCGTTTCCCTGGACCGCAGGGAGGGTTTGTCCACTAATGTCAGTCTTAGACTGACATTCCCTGGCCCAGTGACGGCCTTTCCTGCAGCGGGGACAAACCCTCTGGGCAGTGGGCCATCCACCAGGGCTGGGGGACTGGCTAGGTTTTGGGATGTTGCATTCTCTAGCAAAATGACCGGGTTGTCCACATTTGAAACATGTTCTGCCTCTAGGGTGACCAGAATCTCCAGCTCTTTGGAACACAGCCCCAATTGCCAGGCTGATAGATTTAGATACTTGGTGAGAAAAAGAGTCGACATCCTTGCAAAGTTTAATCATGCCTGGGATATCAAGGTCTTTGGTCTTGCCTCGAAGTGCAGCTCTACACGCCGAGTTAGCATTTTCGAGAGCAAGATGTCTAACGAGAAGCCCTTCACTTTCATTTTGACCTAGGATTCTTTCAGCTGCTTCTTGTAGTCTCCCTACAAATTGAGCATAGGGCTCTTGTGCCCCCTGGATTATTTTAGTTAAGGGGGTGGTGAGTGCCCCTGTAGCGGGGACTGCTCTCCAAGCGGACAAAGCCACCTGCGCCGTTTGTGCGAGTACACGGGGAGACAGCCCCAGCTGTTTTTCCTCAGAGGCAAATGAGCCCCTCCCACATAGCTTATCTGCCGTCCAGGAAGCAGATTTACTTAAGGGATTGTTTCTGTTTCTAGCAGCAAGGCTCTCCGCTTTATCAATAAATTCAGATTTCCAAGTCAAATATTGTCCTCTAGTGAGGACAGATTGTACTACCTTGGTCCATTCACTAGGGGTCAAATACCCAGACCCCGAAAGTCCTTCTAGGATAGCCAAGGTAAAGGGGGCATTCATACCATAATTTTTAACAGCTGAATGTAATTCCTTTATGTGTTTGAGTTTAAGTTTCTTGTATACGGGACACGAGGTCCCACCCTCATCCTGATCAGGGCTTTCCTCTTCCGAATCTGAGGGTCCCTCCTCATAGTCATTTTCTTCTTCACTTTCTTGTTCCTCATTACGGTTACGATTAGTACTGTCTGGCTCACGCTCGTCTCTGGCCGACCTATTTAGTGTTCTAGTACTGTTTAACTCAGACTCATCCCTGGCCTGTCTGGCGCGTGCCCTAGTCATAACTGGGAAAGTTAGTTTTGGTTGGGGTTTTCTACTGGCCTTAGCTGGCCCTTTTTGGGCATACTGTCCCTTAGTCATGGTCTCTTGTAAATCCTGGATTTCTAGTGTAAGATCCCCCAATTCCTGCTGTAGGTGTAAGATCTGTTTAAGCCCAGTAATTTGTGCTTGAAGTGCAGTCTTAGTCTGAGTCAGTTCCTCCACTACTGCGACCGGTAGAGGTGCAGGTGGGGCTGACGATATAGGGGGTAGATAAGGTGGGAGGCAGACAGGCCCAGACCTCCGAGTGAAGAAGATCTGAGTCTCCTGTGGCTCGGGACCATATCTCTCTTTCTCATACCTGGCAGCTTCCTCCTCTAATTCGGCCTCGGAGGCGGGATCTAGACCTGACTCAGAGCATTTGTTTTTCCCAGAAAATTCTTTAAGAGAAGGACAAATGGTCTTTAAATTTTTGGACATCGTGGGGTCTTCTAGAGAGCATAAGGCTTTGGATGAGGGATTTCCCTCACCCCCAGGCATATCAATAACAATGGAAGGGCAGGGAGAATGCGGCTCCCCGTTTTCTTTTTTATTGTTAGGTGAAGCCGCCAGGAGGCTTGTAAGAAGTCCTCTGCGACAGCTAGGAGGTGGGCACTCTCGCCTCCTTCCTCAGCATCTATTATAATGTCTCTAATGATACCCCAGTAACTGAAAAAAACTGCGGACACTGGGTCGCTGGCTTTCAAAAGCCTATTAATATCCTGACCAACCTTATTCCAAGTATAGGGGTGAATATCGGGGCCACTTAAAATTAACCAAGGACATTTTTCATCTATGAAACAAAAAAATTTGATTAAATCCTTTTTCTTAACTCTTATTCCTCTCTCCCTGAGTAAACGCTTGATTTCTCTTATGAAACAAGCCTCCTTAGACAATACCTTCCCCATGGCAATTAGACGACAATTATTCGACCAGTCCTTACCTCCCTCTCCAGCGACGCACGAGCTATACGGCATGAAGAGTCCTCGATTCCCGCTGCAGCTCGCTTATCTCCATCGTCCTGTAGTCGGCCTTGCTTCGGGGTCCCTGTTCGGGCGCCACTTGTCCCTGCCAGCAGGGACCCAGTTATTCAGGGTCCCGAAGAGGCTTTCTACCTGTGGGCCAAAATGGGGGTGAAGAGAAGAAGGAGACCAAGCAAAAGTTCTGTTGTCAAGGTCTCGTTTATTGGGATGAACATTGCAGGTTTTAAGGCTTTCAGGTAGGGGGAGTGACCTTTGTGAAATATGAAGAAGGGGGAGATGAGGGTATAGGCAGTGATAGCTGGAGGCAAAGAAGTCAGGCGATGAGGTCAGGTGGTGGAGACACTGAGTGTTGACTGAGGAGATAACTGGAATCTGCTCGAGTTGAGGCATTCCTTGAATGTTATACTCCTGTGCCGTAAATTCATGGGAGAGGCTTTATCCAACAATCTTAAGATTTATGGCAGTCATCTTCGGGGTGAGTCTCTGTGGCCAAACAGCCCAGAGTCACAATGAACCATGCAGTCAAAAAGCGGCTAGGCCCAAATCCAATATGGCTCCGTGCACAAAACCATCCAATGGAAAAAAGATAGCATTTTCAGCAAATGGTGCTGGTTCAACTGGAGGTCAACATGTAGAAGAATGCAGATCGATCCATGCTTATCACCCTGTACAAAGCTTAAGTCCAAGTGGATCAAGGACCTCCACATCAAACCAGATGCACTCAAACTAATAGAAGAAAAAGTGGGGGCACTGGAGAAAATTTCCTGAACAAAACAGCAATGGCTTATGCTCTAAGATCAAGAATCAATAAATGGGATCTCATAAAACTGCAAAGCTTCTGTAAGACAAAGGACACTGTGGTTAGGACAAAACGGCAACCAACAGATTGGGAAAAATCTTTACCAATCCTACAACAGATAGATATATCCAAAATATACAAAGAACTCAAGAAGTTAGACCACAGGGAGACAAATAAACCTATTAAAAATGGGCTTCAGAGCTAAACAAAGAATTCACAGCTGAGGAATGCCAAATGCCTGAGAAACACCTAAAGAAATGTTTAACATCTTTAGTCATAAGGGAAATGCAAATCAAAACACCCCTGAGATTTCACCTCACATCCTTGAGAATGCCTAAGATCAAAAACTCAGGTGACAGCAGATGCTGGCGAGGATGTGGAGAAACAGGAACACTCCTCCATTGTTGGTGGGATTGCAGACTGGTACAACCATTCTGGAAATCAGTCTGGAGGTTCCTCAGAAAATTGGACATTGAACTGCCTGAGGATCCAGCTATACCTCTCTAGGGCATATACCCAAAAGATGCCTCAACATATAAAAGAGACACATGCTCCACTATGTTCATCACAGCCTTATTTATAATAGCCAGAAACTGGAAAGAACCCAGATGCCCTTCAACAGAGGAATGGATACAGAAAATGTGGTACATCTACACAATGGAATATTACTCAGCTATCAAAAACAACGAGTTTATGAAATTCATAGGCAAATGGTTGGAACTGAAAAATATCATCCTGAGTGAGCTAACCCAATCACAGAAACACATACATGGTATGCACTCATTGATAAGTGGCTATTAGCCCAAATGCTTGAATTACCCTAGATCCCTAGAACAAACGAAACTCAAGACGGATGATCAAAATGTGAATGCTTCACTCCTTCTTTAAATGAGGAAAAAGAATACCCTTGGCAGGGAAGGGAGAGGCAAAGATTAAAACAGAGACTGAAGGAACACCCATTCAGAGCCTGCCCCACATGTGGCCCATACATATACAGCCACCCAATTAGACAAGATGGATGAAGCAAAGAAGTGCAGACTGACAGGAGCCGGATGTAGATGGCTCCTGAGAGATACAGCCAGAATACAGCAAATATATTAGTTTTCTTAATCTGGCTTATTTCCTATAATACAGTGATGGACATTCATTTCTACCAATTGTTTGTTGGAGAAATTGAGCATAGACTAAAAATGTATGTTGCTCTTTCATAGATCCTGGGATAGGTTTCTAGAACACACATTAGGTAGCACACAAATACAGTAACACCACTTCTGGGGGATTAGGCACCCATTTCTGGCCTTGATACGAACCATGCAAGGACATGGCACATGTACTCACATACCCACATACATACATACATACATACATATGTACATACATACACACATATAAGCACTCAAATATATATATATATTAAAATATATTTTATATATTAAAAATAAACAATTTTACCAATTTTAGTTTTAATTACCTGAAAACAACTTTTTGCATAGACACACATAGACACACATACACACATACTCTACAGTCTTTCCATTTCTTATTCATGGATAGGCATTAAGTTTGATAGCATATCTAGACTATTGTGAACAATCATATGATGAACAGCATGAATAAGTACCTCTATGATATGCTGGCATATGTTTTTCTAAGTTTGTGTCCATCAATAGTATACCTAGGTCATATGATAATTATTATACCTTTAGTTTGAAAGGAATTTATACTTTCAAAAAGCCTGAAATAATTCAAAGACTTATTAAGATTGTTAAGGTTCTCTTTTCCTCTGACATCTTTACCCATCTTTTTGTCTTTTAGTGGTTAATCATTCTTACTGAAATCAGATGGCCTCTCAGAGTAGATTTGGATTGTATTTTCTTTTTGTATTTAATTTTTTATACAATATATTTTGATCATGTTTCTCTCCTGCCCTAAGTCATAAATCCTCCTACTTTTCTATCCAAGCAACTTAAAGTTCTCCATTTTTTCTACATGTATTTCTTTTATAAGGTATCTGTTCACTTCATTTATCTGATTATTCACTGTTTTTTATGTTTTTTTTTACGTTCTTTACATGGTGTGAGTATTAATTTCTTCTTGGATGAACAGCTTAGAAAGATTATCTTGGGGTTGGGGATTTAGCTCAGTGGTAGAGCGCTTGCCTAGCAACCGCAAGGCCCTGGGTTCAGTCCCCAGCTCCGAAAAAAAGAAAAAAGAAAAAAGAAAAGAAAGATTATCTTGAGGTCTTTTTGTGATTTTTATTTCATATTTGCCTCGTAACTTGTAGGCAGAAGGTATTTCTATTTTTACTTGCCATCTGTCCTCTTTAGTGAGTTTTCTCTGAATGTGTTTTTCTCCTTCTTTTCAAATTGGACTCTACTTTATTTTTGTGAAGGTTTTAGAGCGTTTTTTTAAATTCTAGTGTAATGGTTAGGGCAACTCTTAAAAAGGAAAACATTTAATCAGGGCTGGTTTACAGTTCAGAGGTTTGCTTCATTATTGCCATGGCAGGAAGCATGTTGGCACACAAGCAAATATGATATTGGAGAGGTAGTTCAGATTTCTACATCTGATCAGAAGCCAACATGAGAGAGATCAACACTGGACCTGGCTTGAGATTCTGAAACATCAAGCCCACCCTCAGTGACACACTTCTTCCATTAATGCTATACCTACTACAACAAGGCCACAACTTTTGATAATATGAGTTACTGTGGGCCTTTGGAGGCTCTTTTCCTTCAAATAACACATCTGTGGACAGGATTTTGGCTGTTCATTTGTTTGTTTGGTTGGTTGGTATTTCTCTTTTTTTGACATAGATTTTGAAATTCTACCTTCTCTTAGTCTGTCACTTTTCTTAACATATGATGAAAGATTTTAAATATAATAAATGTTGTATTATGTAGAACCAAGTTTCGTAAAATTTTTCTTTAAGGATTACATTTCACTGTCAAGTCCAGTGACAAAATATGACTATTTCCTCCAAGTATTTCAAAAATTTTTACGTGTAAATATATGACTGCTTGTGAGCTAATTGTTTGCTTAAGTTTTGAAATTTTGGCTAAAAGCTCGAACTACCCAAGATGCAATCCACAGACCACAGGAAGTACAAGAAGAAGGTTGATCAAGCATATATGCTCCCTCTCCTTCTTGAAAGGGGAAGAAATATCCATAGCAGGAGTTATGGAAGCAAAGTTTAGAGCAGTGACTGAAGAAATGGCCCTTCAGAGCTTGATACACATGTGGCATATATATATATATATATATATATATATATATATATATATATATATATATATATATATATATATATATATACAACCACCAAAACTAGATAAGACTGATGAAGCTAAAAAGTGTATGCTAAAAGGGACCGGATATAGATCTCTCCTGAGAGACATATCCAAAGCATGTCCAATATAGAGGTCAATGCTAGCAGCAAATCACTGAACTGAGAACAGGACCCTGTTTAGGGGAATTAGAAGAAGGATTGAAAGAGCTGAAGGGGATTGAAACCCCATAAGAACAACAATGCCAACCAACCAGAGCTTCCAGGGACTAAGCCACTACCCAAATATTATACATGGACTGACCCAGGGCTCCAACTGCCTAAGTAGAAGAGAATAGCCTTTGTTGGGGCACCAGTGGAAGGGGAAGCCCTTGGTCCTGCCAAAGTTAGACCACCAGTGCAGGGGAATGTCTGGAGGGGGTGGCTGTAAGGGAGGTGGATGGGTGACACACTCGTATGGGGGACAAGGTGGGGTTGCGGGCTTACGGACAAGAAACTGGGAAAGTGAGTACTATTTCAAATATAAATAAAGAAATATCTCTAATAAAAAATTTAAAAAAAGAAAAAAGTAACAAATTTAAAACAAAACACTCAATCACTGAGATCCAGTCTATTGAAATACTTCTGTTCTAGAGTTTGTATTGTTTTCAAATTACATTTGTAATTAAAGTTCATTCATATTTTATTAATGCCTATGTTTAATTTTTCTTTCTTACATGATGGTGGTCAGATGTAAATTCTTGGTTTGTGACTTATAAGGGTAGACACTTTCAAAAAGTACCTATATTACTATGCATTTTTATAGCAACAATCTTTTAATATCTATGATGGTATCAGTTGTTTTTAATTTTGTATTAAACTTATATATTTTATGATCTGTATCTCTCTATATGATCTTTTTCATATATAATCATCTGCTGCACAAACAAAATATGTTGTCTATAATTTTATAATTCTGAGTTTATTCTGAAATAAATAGAGTTAAAACTACAGATTTCATGTTGTCATTACATATAAGCTTAGAACTTCAATAGGACAAAATGGCAACCAACAGATTGGGAAAAGATCTTTACCAATCCTGTATCAATAGAGGGCTAATATCCAATATATACATTTGTATCTATTAAAAGATACACTCATTCAAGAAATGAGTGATGTAAGAATAATGTAGAAAAGGTAACATTATCAGTTAAAGGCAAGCGAACAAGTAGATGGTAAATATATAATAGTGGTAGATTTCTGAAGATATGTTATCAGTCTAGTAACTATGTGAGGAGCATGCTACTTTATGGCATGCTTAACCACTGGTTTAGGGTCTAAATATGAATTACTTGTTTAGTTTTTTTCTACATGTTACGTTTCAATAGTTATATTTCATTTATCTTCCCTTCGTTCAGTGCAAAAATATTCTGTATATGGTTTAATTAGTGTGTATTATATCTATGAGTTAAAGGTATTATAAAAAGTTTCATATACTCCACATATAATGATCAACTATCAGGAAGTATTTGGAACATGATTAAAGAGAGCCTGTTCAAATATGTAGTTTCATATAAATAATAATATTATTCAATTATTAAGTAATACCTCTAGTATAAATATTAAATTGCATTAAAGGTGCTGAAATGAATATATAGTTCTCATAGATTTTCAAATCATGTTGTATTTTTATCCTTCATATTAGTATATAATAATTGGCATTCTAAGGTAGTATGAATAAGTTCTTGAAATAATATCAAATGAAATGTTTATTTTATGTAATATTATACACAGTGTTAATCTGAGAAATGCATTTTAAACTTTAACATAAAAATTGTTCTTAAAATCTTACTGAAAATGCCACATATTGGATTTTAAAAGAGAATAAATTATACTTTATAATATAAAATACATACAAGATTTAGTTTAGGCAACAATTTGCTTTTGACAAATTTGTAAGTGGTAAAGTATCGTTAGTGTGATAATTAACATAGGAGATAAAAGTAAAATTTTTACATTAAATTCCTAGCTTGGTTTTACTAGTATTCAAATGAGTTTCGATGAGCATCTCTGGTGATATGCTTTACCATGGGTCATATTGAAATTGGGATCAGCTGATAGATGTTTCTCCATTGAGTCCTTAGAGGATTGATGTGCCCACCTATGCCCATTGTAGAGTCTAAAAGGGTCTTAGAACCCTATTTTCTGACAGGGCACATGCAACTGAGTTTACAGGAATGTGTTTGTGCTGACTGGTCTGCCAGACATGGACAGTGAGCTGGAGCTTTAGAGGGCAGTGACACCCAGATAACCTATTGTTGAAGAGAGAATTGTTTATGTAGTTCCTTTCTTTGGTACAAGTGGTGATACCTGCTTTGCTAACTTGATCTTTGAAATTAGCATAGGATGTAAAAGTAAAATTTTACAATAAATTCCTAGTTTTCTTTTACTAGTATTCAAATGTATTTTGATGACCATCTCTGGTGATACCATCCCACACCTTGGTATTAGTGAGCAAAGAGAAAATCATACCAGTTACCCTTCTTTGTAAGCACATAAGGAGGGAACCTAATGTGGGAGGCTCAGCTCTTACCTTCCCCATGTAAGGTCAGCCTGTTTTGCACCAGGTTTCACTAATGGGTAAGCATGAGGCAGGATCTTGCCTTGTGAATCATATACATTATTAAGAGGGAAAACAGTGCTGGAGTCAATAGAGGACCTCTTGCTTACATATTCTGTCTTCTGATCTCCTGCCTGATCTTCCTGGAAATATGGCTGAGATGAAGATTCTGGCTTGATATTGGTTTCCATTCCTACCACTCACTGTAGTCAGTGAGATGTGAGAGTGCTTGTGGATTTATTCTTTTCTTTTAAGTGAGAATCAAAGTGTCTTGTCTGTTGCCCAGTTATAGAACGCTCTTGATGTTTTTCTTCCAAGAAATGCTTGTCTTCAGCAATGAAACTAAAGGCCATTGACTATTATTCTGTCCTATAGGCATATAGTGGGTTCTTCCAGGATCTGTCTGTTTCTGTGACTTCTCCAGTTTATGCGTGGTGTTTTATTAGAGTTTGATTGTGTTTGGTAGAAGGATTCTTTTTTTTTTCTCCATCTTTATTAAACTGGGTATTTCTTATTTACATTTCAATTGTTATTCCCTTTGCCAGTTACCAGGCCAACGTCCCCCTAACTCCTCCCCGTCCCCTTCTATATGGCTGTTTCCCTCCCCATCCTCCTCACATTACCGCCCTCCCCCAATATTCACATTCACTGAGGGTTCAGTCTTGGCAGGACCAAGGGCTTCCCCTTCCTCTGGAACTATTACTAGGCTATTCATTGCTACCTATGAGGTTGGAGTCCATGTATAGTCTTTGGGTAGTGGCTTAGTCCCTGGAAGCTCTGGTTGGTTGTCATTGTTATTCATATGGGATCTCAAGCCCCTTGAAGCTCTTTCAGTACTTTCTCTGAATCCTTCAACAGAGGTCCCGTTCTCAGTTCAGTGGTTTGCTGCTGGCATTCGCCTATGTATTTGCTGTATTCTGGCTGTGTCTCTCAGGAGAGATCTATATCCAGTGCCTGTCAGTCTGCACTTCTTTGCTTCATCCATCTTATCTAGTTTGGTGGCTGTATATGTATGGGCCATATGTGGGGCAGCCTCTGAATGGGCGTTCCTTCAGCCTGTTCTAAACTTTGCCTCCCTATTCCCTCCCAATGGTATTCTTGTTCACCTTTTAAAGAAAGAATGAAGCATTCACATTTTGGTCATCCTTCTTGAGTTTCATGTGTTCTGTGCATTTAGGGTAATTTGAGCATTTGGGCTAATATCCATTATCAATGAGTGCATACCATGTGTGTTTTTTCTGTGATTGGTTTACCTCAATCAGGATGATATTTTCCAGTTCCATCCATTTGCCTATGAATTTCATACAGTCATTGTTTTTGATAGCTGAGTAGCATTCCATTGTGTAGATGTACAGCGTTTTCTGTATCCATTCCTCTGTTGAAAGGCATTTGGGTTCTTTCCAGCTTCTGGCTATTATAAATAAGGCTGCTATGAACATAGTGGAGCATGTCTCTTTGTTGTATGCTGGGGCATCTTTTGGGTATATGCCCAAGAGAGGTACAGCTGGTCTTCAGGTAGTTCAATATCCAATTTTCTGAGGAACCTCCAGACTGATTTCCACAATGGTTGTACCAATCTGCAATCCCACCAACAATGGAGGAGTGTTCCTCTTTCTCCACATCCTTGACAGCATCTGCTGTCACCGGAGTTTTTGATCTCAGCCATTCTGACTGGTGTGAGGTGGAATCTCAGGGTTGTTCTTGCCGCACAGATTTCATGAGTCGATTTTGTTCCTCATCTTAAATTACTTTATGTTTCTTTGTGTGATTCAGTCATTGGCTGCTCAATTTTCCCTTTCCTCAGTCCTCTTTATTTCAAGTGTATGAGACCTCATCATTCCGTTATTCCTTTCACTTTTATTTCCTCATGTTGTAGTTATCATCCCCTTTGTTATCTTGAATTCCTATTTTATACTATGCTGTCCTATATCATTTTCCTTCTTTTTTAACTTTTTTACTAAGTAGTGCTCCAAATAACTTGCAAGGCAGGCATATTGTAAGAGCCTTTTGGTTGCAATCAAAATTTTCTAACTTTTACCCACAATCAAATAAATTAATAAAGACATAGATAATTAAATAATAAAAAGTAAATGTCAAGTCACAAAGAGAACATAAAACATTTTTTTTAAGGATAAGTGGTGTTTTGACCCTGTTCTCACAAATCAAATTCACATTCAACTTTTATAAATAAATTTCTGTGGGGTATTTACTACTTAAATTCAGGCTTTGTTAAGTTACCCTGTTAATTTTTTTTACTACTGTCACAATCCTATATGCTGTAATTGTCTTAGTTAGGGTTTCATTCGTGGGAAGAGACACCATGACTAAGGCAATTGCTAACATTTAACTTGTTCTAGCTTACTGTCTCAGAGGCTTAGTACATTCTCATTATGGAGGTATGTAGGTTTAGAGGTCTCTGTCTGCCCTGAGGCAGGATACATCTGCTTGGCAAGGCAGAGCACAGGGAGTTTGAGTGCCCTTATCCCATACCACTGCCAGGGCAGGTGCTTGGCTATAGGGAAGCCCTGAGACTTCACTTTGGGCATGGAAAAGCACAGTCTGAAACATGGGAAGGCCAGAGCTAGTTTGGGGGTCCCACAGACTGTGAAGAGGCTGGGGCCATAGGGTTCATGGACTCTTACACATCCAACTACCACTGAAGAGCAGAGAACTGAGTTGGGTGACCTGTGGTGTGCTAAACACATTATCTAGCCCAGGGCCAGGAGGAAAAGGAGCTCTGTCATGTTTCGCTGGAATGATTGTCCTTGTCGTGAAGGATGTAGACTTGTTGGTGGTTGTGGCTGAGATCTGGGAGTACAGAGAGGCCTTTTACGGGAGGTTAGGCTGTTGCTTTTTAGGAGCAGGCCTTCTCCATGGCTCCCACAGTGGATCTTGATGAAAATAGATAGTCGATCTAAACAGTTTATTGTCATGGCAGAAGTTGGATACATAACACCATACCCTACTTCTCAGAATGGGCTTGAGATTTAATACTGTCTTATTTAAGGTTTTATTGCTGTGAACAGACACCATGATCAATGTATGTTTTGTAAAGAACAACATTTAATTGGTGCTGGATTATAGGTTCAGAGGTTCAGTCTATTATCATCAAGGTAGAAGCATGGCAGCATCCAGGTAGGCATGGTGCAGGAGGAGCTGAGTTCTACATCTTCACCCTAAGGAAGTCAGGAACAGAATGAGCATCCTCACACAGCTAGGAGGAGGATCTCCAAGCACACCCCCACAGTGACACACTTCCTCCAACAAAGCCACACCTTCTAATAGTGCCAAAGAATGTCCCTGGGCCAAGAATATGTAAACCACCACAAATACCTTTTGCATGGAGGAATGTCTGGGAAGAGAAGCTTGTGGCCTAAGCCCTCCAGGACTCTAGGTTCCTCACTAGCATGGAGAACTCTGTTTTAGGCCTACAAGGCCATAGGATGCATTTCTTTTATGTGAGAAGCATAGAGTCTGGCAGGGAGCTTGGAGTCACGTCAGACTCAGGTATTTGCCCATGGAGTCTCTAGGTTTCAACCTGCTCTACCTTACCAAACATTTTAGCATGGTTTTATGTGACATGACAGGGAAGCATACTCCACATAGATGGATGGATGGATACCTTCCTCAAAAACATACCTAAAATATGTTTTTATGTTCATTCCTGAAAAAAAATGGCTTCCTAGGTCTACTCTGTTATGACACTGGTGCAGTGTTGTAATGTATTACCAGAATTCTACACATAGAAATTTAGAATTGCCTTACATAGTGAGACACAGCTCCCAGTTGCCCCAAGATAGCAGTGTTGTCCTCAACTGTCTAGAGAGTTTTGTTCACTATAAACTGATCTGAGGACTATTTCTTGTCAAAAGAGACATTGTTTTAAAGATTGTGCTGATGTCACATACAGGGAAAGAATAGGTTTTCAGTAAGTTTTAGTAAAGTGCAGCTCTACTTTAATGACATTATTGATATTGCACATTTGGATAACAAATTCTCTTACCAAAATAAATGCTAATTCCTTGCCACATCACTTTTTTAAATTACTTTGAACCTGCATCCCAAGTAAATGCCAAAAGAAAAATTTTTGTTCTGCCTTGAAGATCTTTTCTCTCTCTCCAAAGCAGTCCTGTGATCTAATGACTTTTGAGGTCTCATGAGCTCACAGTGGGTTTCCATGTCCTTTGCCTGTACTAGATATTTTGATTTTGTTTCAAGTTTCTTTGGTGAATATGAGGCACATTTTACCTTGAAAATTCTGATGAAAAGACACAATCACCTGTGAAGACACTACCCCAATGAAGTATTTTATGCTTTTTCCGGAATGGAAAAAAGAAAGTAAGAAAAGTAAACTTTCCCTCTCAGGCCTTTACAATGTTTCAGTTGCTGAGGTACATATCTGAAAATCCCCACCTTAGGAATTAAAGTTCATTCTTACCTGACTTCACTTTTGACATATATTTTCTCATTTTCTGTCTGAAGGGAAAGAAAAAATGCCTCTGGTGAACATCTTTGGAATTTGTCATTTCAAGTATACTGGTTCCTTGATGAAATGTAATTACTCCTGACATTTTTGTGATATTGTGCCTAGATGCCATCCTTATTCATTTGCGAATAGTATATAAGCTATGTAGTAGCAGAATAGCCTCCTTTATACTTAGCCATAGTATACTTAGCCAGTTTGAATCCAGAAGTTTCTACTTTTCATGGTAAGCATTGTTTTTGACCTATAACACTTGCTTAATATACTCTGGATGGCTATAGGCTAACTGCTGATTTTTGAGTAAAGATTAGACATGCATTACTGCTCCCAGGATTTTCCCATGTTATAGTATGGGCCAGTTGTATCTCTATTATACCCAATATGTCAATTTCAATTCATTTTCTTATTAGCTGATCAAAGCATGAAAGGAAAGTCTCATTCTTATTGTTACTGTTATTCACCTTGTAAGTTGCTGTTGTATATATAAATTGCATGGGTAATCTTATTGTTGTCTTTTTTAGCAAAAAGAAATCACAAATTTTACATTCAAAAGTCTTTTGCTCTCTAGTTAATATTTGAAAAGTTGAATATACAAGAATAGATTATTGTTAGAAATCTTAAGTTATTTTCAAGATGAACTGTCTCTCAAGGGTCTGAGAAGGGAGTCTTCATGATTGGCAGTATTTGATGTTCATCCAGAGGACCTATTTTCAGTTCCCAGCATCCATGTAAGGTAGCTCATAATCTGGCTACTTTACCTGGTTCCTTTAGCTCCAGTGGAACTTATGCCCTCTTCTAAACTTCACAGGAAATGAACCCATGTGTACAAGCCCACATTCACAAGCACATATAAATGATTATACAGAAGACAGAGTTCATTTCACTTCCCTGACCTGTGAATTCTGTACTTATCCTATATGTTTTCCCCTCCATCTTTATTAACTTGAGTATTTCTTATTTACATTTCAATTGTTATTCGCTTTCCTGGTTTCTGGGCCAACATCCCCTTACCCCCTCCCCCTCCCCTTCTATATGGCTGTTTCCCTCCCTATCCTCCCCCCATTACCACCCTCCCCCAATAATCACATTCACTGGGGGTTCAGTTTTGGCAGGACCAAGGGCTTCCCCTTCTACTGATGCTCTTATTAGGCTATTCATTGCTACCTACGCAGTTGGAGCCCAGGGTCAGTCCATGTATAGTCTTTGGGTAGTGGCTTAGTCCCTGGAAGCTCTGGTTGGTTGGCATTGTTGTTCATATGGGGTCTCAAGCCCCTTCAAGCTCTTTCAGTCTTTTCTCTGATTCCTTCAACAGGGCTCCCGTTCTCAGTTCAGTGGTTTGCTGCTGGCATTCGCCTCTGTATTTGCTGTATTCTGACTGTCTCTCAGAAGAGATCTACATCTGGTTTCTGTCAGCCTGCACTTCTTTGCTTCATCCATCTTATCTAGTTTGGTGGCTGTATATATATGGGCCACATGTGGGGCAGGCTCTGAATGGGTATCCTTCTGCCTCTGTTCTAAAAGTTGCCTCCCTATTCCCTCCCAATGGTATTCTTGTTCTGCTTTTAAAGAAGGAGTGAAGCACCTGTATTTTGGTCATCCTTCTTGTGTTTCATGTGTTTTGTGCATCTAGGGTAATTTGAACATTTGGGCTAATATCCACTTATCAATGAGTGCATACCATGTGTCTTAATCATTTTCTTTTAGCAGTCCTAAAATTTTGAAACCTCTCATTTAAGGTTATAAAGAAAAAGAGATAGAACAAGCATGTGAGTAATTAGTAAAATACAACTCCTATAATACTTCAATGGCACATGAAATAGATCAAAGAAAATAACACAAATAGAATAATATTTAAAATATAATTATATAATGAACACATAGCCATTTGCTATCTTTTAATACGTCCTTTGCTGAGACATTTCATTCACTCAATGAAAAGATTTCAACACATTTTTTCTTTTTTCTTTTATTTTTGTCATTTCTTATGTTTTATATTCCAACTGCAGTTTCCCCTTCCTCCCCTTCCCCAGTCTCTCCTTCAACCTTCCATCTCCCCACAAACCCATGCTTCTTTGCTTCCCTGAGAAAAGAGCAGTCCTCCAAGGGACATCAATCAAACATGCCATAACAAGCTACAATAATATAAGACATATACTATTAAGCTGGATGAAGCTTGGAAGAGGAGAAGGATTCCACAGCAGGTAAAAGCATCTAAGAGAGTATTTATACATTATGTATAAATGGAAGAAATAATTAGGATTTATTAATGTAGAATGTGTTTCAAATAATGAATCTTATATGACTCTTTCACCTTGATGGATTCTAACTCTTCAGAATCCCAGAAGAACATCAAGCCACTTAGGCATAACATATATGCAAAGAACCTAGTTCAGAGCCCTTCCTGATACTTAGAGCCCCCAAGAATATTGATATGTTAATTTTAAGGACTGTGGTCTTGGGGTATCCATGACCCCTCTGTTTTTCAATCCTTCCTCCCCCCATCCACAGGACTCTGCAAGTTGCACTTAATATTTCGCTGTGGTACTATGCATCTGTTCCCATCAGATGCTAGATGAGGTCTCTCTGTTTTCTTTGATGCTACTGCTGCTGCTGCTAGATTCCTGTTCCAGAATGTTCTATCAGCAGGCAGGTAGAAAGATTTGGAGCTGGGCTGGTCTCCAATCCCTCCACTTGAGGCTACCATGCTCATTAAAAAAGGTGGTCAATTCAGGATCCAATAGCACATTTTATAAGTTAATAAGTAGATATAAGAAACAAATTTCATTGACATACATTATGTATAAATGGAAGAAATTATTAGGATTTGTTAATGTAGAATATGTTTTAATTAATGAATCTTATATCACTCTTTCACCTTGATGGATAAAGAGATGTTGTAGTATACCAGATAGGCAAAGCCAAGAGTTTCCTTTAAATTTATATTCTGTTTATATTCTTCCAATTTTAAATAAAATCTTTTATATTTTTATTGAGGTGCATTGTCCTTAAAGATTATTAGTGACACACTTGGTTATTTTATATACCAATTACCACAGCACTACACTCTAACACTCCACACAATTTTGTTGAGTCAGTAGCAGATATAGAATTAAGATGTTTGCAACATGTATGCAGTGGACCAGGGAGATAAGAAGGCCATGTGAAACCCATGGAGCTAGAGTTGCAGGCAGTTTTCAGCTGCTAAACTTTGGTGCTTGGAACACAACTGGAATGAGGAGCAAATGCTCATAACCACTGAGCAATCTCTCCAGGCCCTATTTGTAGTTTTCTACTCTGAATTAGAATTTTCAATTTGTAAGAATGGCCTGATTATTTATTTCAGATATACTAGCAACTGGGTATTTCAATGACTCTTCAGTACATGATATATTTTGCTGTCAGTTATCTTTGCAAATGCTATTGAAGACAAAAATGAATTTTAATGTTAGCAATAAGAAAACGAACTTATTAAAATATTATATTATGTATATACTGTGGATTTATTTTAAAATCATTGAAATTAAAATTATTTCCTTAGTTTGAATTTTTTTCAAATAGTTCATGTTCATGAACTGTAACAGTAAAAATGAAAAATGCCTTGCTAACACAATATGCACCTTGTAGGCAATTAGTGTCTTTTGTGTGAGTAGTATGCTGTGTAAGTGTAATTTTTAGTTAGTATTTCCCACCATTTATAAATTGCAGAAGTGCTTTTATCTTCACATCAAATTATACTTCAAGCTAGTAGTAGCGATAATTGAATAACAAATCAGGTTGTTTTGATTATTTTTCATATTAATAGTACAATATTTTTGCTTAATTTTGTAATAATTTAAAAGCAAAATTTATAAATACATAGTGACATGATTTATGCAGCTTATTGAATAGGTACAAATAATCATTTTAACTTGTAAAAATTAACTAAAACCCACAGGTACAGAAGTAGTTTATAAGAGGACTCCTAAGAAAAGTTGAATGATTGCTCCTAATATCCTAATGGGTTTCTTTTTTATTTTTATCTCCTTCCATATTATGTCACACAAAGTTCTTTGAAACTTTGGCAATCAATGGAAACTGGACCAATAATATACCTTGTGTTAAGTATCATTTCAGGGTCCTAAAAGATATCCATTCAGAGTAGGATATTGAGGGGAATCATTAGATTTTACTCTATTAACTAAAACCTACATTCAATATATAAGTATAAGTGGAGCTTAATGATTTTATAAAGGGCTATATAATACATATTTAAACTTTAGATATATTGTCTCTGAGGTACCCAGGCAGCTATATTATATATATATATATACAGAAAATGTGGTACATCTACACAATGGAATATTACTCAGCTATCAAAAACAATGACTTTATGAAATTCGTACGCAAATGGTTGGAACTGGAAAATATCATCCTGAGTGAGGTAACCCAATCACAGAAAAACTCACATGGTATGCACTCATTGATAAGTGGCTATTAGCCCAAATGCTTGAATTACCCTAGATGCCTAGAACACATGAAACTCAAGATGGATGATCAAAATGTGAATGCTTCACTCCTTCTTTAAAAGGGGAACAAGAATACCCTTGGCAGGGAATAGAGAGGCAAAGATTAAAACAGAGACAGAAGGAACACCCATTCAGAGCCTGCCCCACATGTGGCCCATACATATACAGCCATCCAATTAGACAAGATGGATGAAGCAAAGAAGTGCAGGCCGACAGGAGCCGGATATAGATCGCTCCTGAGAGACACAGTCAGAATACAGCAAATACAGAGGCGAATGCCAGCAGCAAACCACTGAACTGAGAACAGGACCCCTGTTGAAGGAATCAGAGAAAGAAGTGGAAGAGCTTGAAGGGGCTCGAGACCCCTTACTTACAACAATGCCAAGCAACCAGAGCTTCCAGGGACTAAGCCACAACCTAAAGACTATACATGGACTGACCCTGGACTCTGACCTCATAGGTAGCAATGAATATCCTAGTAAGAGCACAGTGGAAGGGAAAGCCCTGGGTCCTGCTAAGACTGAACCCCCAGTGAACTAGACTGTTGGGGGGAGGGCGGCAATGGGGGGAGGATGGGGAGGGGAACACCCATAAAGAAGGGGAGGGGGAGGGATTAGGGGGATGTTTGCCCGGAAACCAGGAAAGGGAATAACACTCGAAATGTATATAAGAAATACTCAAATTAATAAAAAAAAAGAAATACCTTTTATGTCATAATTATTTGGGAGTTATTCAATTGTGTTTCCAATTTAAATGTATATAGTTAATACTTAATAATATTCTAATAGATATCAATTAGTTTGCCTGTGTATTAAATAAAAAATGGACAAAACATAGGAGACTAAATAATAATTTGTGTCCAAATAGAGAAATGCATATATAAAATTATATATACTTTGTACCACATGATTGACTCAATTTTCATCAGGTTTTAAAGTGAATAAAAAAGTAAATTTAATAAAAAAAAACAAATAAAGCTCCTATGAACATGAGAAAATGAAAAATAATATTTTGGCTCAATTCATTGAATCTCTCCTTTGAAACCAATACAATTTTACCTGAAAATTGTTGTTCAACTTGAATAATAATAATTAGTGCTTATTATCTCATGGCAGAGTAACAAAATTAAGATAACAAAATTAAGTCCCCTCAGGAATTATTGCAGTAGTCAACAAAATATGTGAGACAGGTTTTGAGGTTTGAAGAGCTATCAGCATAGGATCTTGAAGAGAAGTAAAATAACAAGTGGAGTCCTATAATAGTTGCACATTTCTACCTAGTAAGTTCTAGTAAAGGGAACATTGTTATAGAGGGAAGAGGGTCATGGTCATTTAACACTATTTTAATCTTTTAGGTATGTGAGTACTTTGCTTCCATGTATTCAATGCAACTTATATATACGTGATGTCCAGAGGCTAAAAAGAGAGTGTTTGATCATCTGTCACTGGAATTAAAGATGATTCTGAGTCACAATTTGGGTGCAGGTTCCTGGGTCTGCTGTAAAAGCCACAGATGCTCTTAACTACTGAGACACCTCTCCAGGCCCCAAAGTTATTAAGTTCATAGATGTACTAAATATTTAAAAGTTAAAATCTGAATGTTTAGAGAATGTTTCTATTCAATTTACTTTTGTTGTCTGTTTGAAAAGTATTTGGGTAACTGGTCTCAATTCAACAAGAATAATTTAGTATACGCTCTCATGTAATTTCTGGATATTCTGAAAATATATAATAATATTTGAGCAATCACATGCTCACATAATTAAGGCCTGGGTTGAGTCTGTAAACAAGAAAGTATGGCCTTTGGATGTCAAGAAGCTGTTGACTGATTTCCCAGTGTTCTTTTACAGTTTCTGATGAAGTGATGAAGAGGAAATCTTGTACAATGTAATTTTGAAGTATATTTCTTTAGGGATTTTAGAGTGGATCAACAGATTAAAGACATCAGAAGAAATACTTCAGCCTTTTAAAGTCTACAAAAAAGATAAATGTCATTTTTAAAAATTTCTGTAAATACCTGAACCTATTCAAAATAAACTCAATTAAATTGACAGTAGGAATTTTAAAGATTATCAATATAGTAAAAATGTGCAATCATTATAATCTATATTATTTCAATTATTCAGTTTCAAAAAAGACACATTCCCAACTTATTTTCCATGTACAAACATCATGTCAGTACTTTTCAAATGATTTGCTATCAAAATTAACCCAACACATGAGACTTAATTCACAAGTATAATTTCTTTCACTATATCTCAATAGTCAATTAATGTATTAAGTAATCTCTACTAGTTGGCAGTTTATTTTGAGTGACAATAGAATTTGCTTAATTTTTATTTTATTACATTTTTCATTAAGTATATGTGTATATACAGATTCAACAGAGGCCAAAAGTGAGAGCATGAGGTCACTTGGAGCAGGACTTGTAGGTAGTTGCTAGTTGTCCCATGTGGGTACTGGTATCTGAATGTGAGCCCTCTAGAAGAGCAAGTGAAGCTATTAACCATTGAGGATCTCTTCTAAAATTCATGATATAAAATCTGCATTTACCCTATTGAAACTGTGTTTCTAAATATTTCAAATTAGTTTGGATTTAAAGCAATTCTAAAAAATAAAGCCAGTGGTATATATGTACATGCACATACTTTAAGAAGATAGAAACACTTTACATGCATTTTAGTTTTTTCATTCTGTATAAAGTAGTAATTTTGTAATTTTTTTGTATCTGGCATAGTTCTTATAGTATAACATTTTCTAGTCCCATAGAAATAGTGAATGATAGGAAAACATAAAGACTGTGAGGAACATAATAGTATTTTATATTGATTCCTGATTTTTTTCTGAAAGGCTAGATTTTAGGAATGATTATTATTCATGAGCTAGAAAATGTTGGTTACAATAATTTTCCTGAGTGATGTAATTATTATGTACATCCAATATCACATTGTATATCTTAAATACTTACAGTAATGTTTTAAAAATACCTATATGAGCCATCCACATAACCAAATGTATTTGAAAAGGAATATGAACTTTTTATTTAGTTATGCATACATGTCATTGTGTGGGTATGTGCACATTCTTCCTTAGGGATAGTAATGAGCTACTTGATGCAGGTGCTGGAAACTGAGCATGGGCTCCCCATATAAGAACTATACATGTACTTAACAGTGGAGTCATCTCTCCAACCACCAACCTTTCGCCATAGTAGTTTTTGTTTGTTTGTTTGTTTTATTAAATTATTTTATTTATTTACATTCCAAATGTTGTTCCCATTCCTGGTCCACCCTCAAGGAGTTCTTCACCTCATCACCACTTCCCTTTGCCTCTGAGAGGGTGCTCCCCACCCACCCCACCCACCCCTCCCAGTCCCTTACCCCTACCTCACCATCAACTTGCAACTCCCTTTCCTGGAGCATCAAATCTCTACAGGATTAGGTAGATTCTCTTGCACAGAGGACAGACAAGGTAGACAGTATTTGCCCTTCAGACCAAGCTGATCTTGTCTAGAAGCAAGGCCATTAAGGAGTGAATGAGCAGCATCAAAAGCAACAGACATTTTTTTTTATAGATCAGGATATCATTCACTGTCACCAACATCTTAAGGGCTCAGTTACTTTTTCATTTTGTTTGTAATGGTCTGAAAAATCACTGAAGGAAGACCTCAATCACAGACAGTATGCCAAGACAAAGAACATTTATTCTTCAGAAACAAACAGCATGCTACTCTAGATAAAGGCACTCAGGCTTTCTTAAAGGGAACTAGGCCGATTTTCCAGAAGGAATAGGTACTCTAAAATGTCATTGCTGGGTGCTCGGGTGTCACAAGTGAGGTAACAGACCTGAGAAAAGCAGTTATTATTGCCATTTTCCTATACTGTCATTATTCTTTACTACATTCCAAGTTTTAATTTTATATTCACAGAAAAGTGTAGTGACCATCCTTATCAAATAAACTTCTACTTACACAAATCAAGAACATCAGAGAAAATAATAACCAGACACAATAGAGAGATCAGTGGATTATGGGGAACCCAGCCAAAATTGATACATCTATATCATAGCTTCTGAATCAAGGCTCAGAGAATATTGCACTAGAGGGAACAGAAAGATTTTAAGAATCAGAATACCCTAGAAAGCGCAAGGCCTTGGGTTCATTCCTCAGCTCTGGAAAAAAAGAAAAAAAAAAAGAATCAGAATACCAAGAAAATAGCTGTGAAATAGTCTCTCCCAAAAATGTCTGCATTAACAAGACTAGAACTAATAGACAGGATAACATTGTAGGGGAGAAAATTCACAGGGTACAACCCCTATACTAAGAACACTATCCAAATATTGACTGATGTGTGAAGACTTAATCTCTTCAAGGGATGAACCTCCATATTGGTTATCTAATAAGAAGTCCTCAGCCCCAAATCTCTATAAACTCAGAAAACAAGAAAAGACTGAACAGGTTTTATTAATATATTTGAGCACACGTGTGTGTGTGTGTGCATGTGTGTGTGCATGTGCGCGTGTGTGTGTGTGTGTGTGTGTGTGTGTGTGTGTGTGTGTGTGTACCAATAAATAAAAGTGTTATCAATGTGAAAGTGGTATCATGGGCTGCACTGGAATGAGAAAGGCAATAAGCGACATTATATTATCAATTAAAATATTAAACATGAGATCTCACCAGTAGAAAGGCAGTCTCCAGGAATTCTGATACACCTGAGAGCACAGGTGTACCCTCCCAGAGCCCTCAGAACACAGGAACCTAAGAGTAGTATGGGACAGGACCTTCATGTTTCTGCCTGTGCCTGGAGCTGACCCTGTGACAGAGATCTCTATACCCAAATCCCATAAATAGAAAGCTGGATTCTCAGAAGTGTAGACAATCCTAACAGCAGAAGTGAGACTACCACTTTTGCTCACATTCCTGGCCTGAGAGGAACGTGCCTGGAGCCTTCTGGACACAGGAACCAACGTTCAGTCTGGGACAAGATCCTTCTGGTTTCTGGCTGCACCCAGAGCTGATCTTATGACACAACTCTCTATAACCAGATCCCACAGGGAAAGAACTGATCTCCCAGGTGTGATGACACAGAATTTAAAGAGCGGCAAGCCACTGTCAAAGACAGGAAGACAAGTTAACACAAAAGATAACCAGATGGCCTGAGGCAAGTGCAAGAACATAAGCAACAGAAACTAAGGCCACTTGGTTTCATAAGAACCCAGTTCTTCCACCAAGGCAAGTTCAGGATACCACAAGACACAGGAGAAGCAAGATTCTGATTTAAAAATCACACCTCACGATGAAGTTAGATGACTTTAAGATGGACATAAACAACTCCCTTAAAGAAATACAGGACAATACGGGTAAAGAAATAGAAGCCCATAAAGAGGAAACAAAAAATCCCTTAAAGAATTAAAGGAAAACACTACCAAACAGGTGAAGGAATTGAGAAAAAAAAACATCCAGGGTTTAAAAATGGAAATGGAAACAATAAAGAAATCAAAAAGGGAGACAACCCTGAAAATAAAAAACCTGGGAAAGAGATCAGGAGTTATAAATGTATAAGTATCACCAACATAATACAAAAGAAAGAAGAGAGAATCTCAGGGGCAGAAGATACCATAGAAAACATCAACACAACCATCAAAGATGATGTAAAATGCAAAAAGCAATACATTAGCAGCTTGACAGCACACCTAAATGCTCTAGAACAAAAATAAACAAATATACCCAAGAGGAATAGATGGCAGGAAGTAATCAAACACAGGGCTGAACTCAACCAAGTAGAAACAAAAAGAATTGTGGGACTCTGTGTTGGAGATCAGACAGAGATCTCTTGTCTGGCTAGGTTGGAGAGTCCAAGAGAAAGGAGAACTCAGTCATCTGTTGTTGCACCTCTGCTTCAAGCCTGGCTTAGCCAGCAGCAGAAGGACCAGTCGGAGAGGGTTGCTGGAGGTCTTCTGGTGGCGATTTTGGGAGAGCAGATCTCTTTCCGAAGCAGCGGTGTTACAGCTCTTATGACAGAAGCTCTCAAATGACAGAATGATTCTTGCACACCTTTAATTCTAAACATGACCCTTAAATAAAGTTTTTAGGGTGGTCAGTCCTCATCTACACATTCAGGGCCATGGGCCTCTCCCTAAGATTAATCTGTCTTGAGCCTATGTGACCTGTGGTCATGTCCTCACCTGTGGAGGAGGAGTTTGGGGCTTCGTCCTCTGTGATTGATCTGTCTTAAGCCTACGTAAGCTGTGGTCACTTGCTTAACTGTAGAGGAGAGGCTTGAGTTATTGTTCTACATGACTTGGTCCGTCTCAGGGTTAGGGAACTGCAGCTTAGTGAGACCCTGATCTGGGAGGCTGGGAATGCGCCTGCAATCCCTTTTAGGGTCCACAGATATTCGACCTGTCTCAACCAGGAAACAGGGTACCTTTCACAACCCATGGCCCCACAAAGAATTACACAAAGAATTAGCCAAACCAGGAGCTGGTTCTTTGAGAAAATCAACAAGATAGATAAACCCTTAGCTAAACTAACCAGAAGGCACAGAGTATCCAAATTAAGAAAATCAGAAATGAAAAGGGAGACATGACAACAGAAACTGAGGAAATTCAAAAAAAACCATTGCATACTAGTACAAAAGCCTATACTCAACAAAACTGGAAAATCTTGATGAAATGAACAAATTTCTAGACAGATACTAGGTACCAAAGTTAAATCAGGATCACATACACCAGCTAGATAGTCCCATAACTCCTAAAGAAATAGAAGCAGTTATTAAGTTTTCCAACCAATAAAATCCCAGGATTATCAGATAGGTTTAATGCAGAATTCTGTCAGACTTCACAGACCTTCAGAGAAGACTTAATATCAATACTGTCAAAACTGTTCCACAAAATAGAAACAGAAGGAACACTAGCCAATTCCTTCTATGAAGTCACAGTTACACTTTACCTAAAACAGACAAAGACACAACAAAGAAATAGAACTTCAGAGCAATTTCCCTCATGAATATCTAGGCAAAAATACTCAAAAATTCTCACAAACCAAATCCAAGAACGCATTAAAAAATCATCCATCATGATCAAGTAGACTTCATCCCAAGGATGTAGTGATGGTTCTATATACAGAAATACATCAGTGTAATCCACTATACATACAAACACAAAGAAAAGTAACACAAACATCTTATTAGATGCTGAGAAAATATTTGAAAAAAATCCATCATCCCTTCTTGTGAAATGTCTTGGAAAGATCAGGAATTAAAGGTTCATACCTAAACATAGTAAAAGCAATATAAAGCAAACTGGTAGCCACCAACAAAGTAAATAGAAAAATGAAGCAATTCTACTAAAATAAGGGACTAGAAAAGGCTGCCCCCACTTGCCCTACTTATTCAATGTAGTACTCGAATCCCTAGCCTGAGCAATCAGACAACAAAAGTATGTCAAAGGGATACAAATTGGAAAGGAAGAAGTTAAAAAATCTTACTATGTGCAGATAATATGATAGTATACATAAACTTAAGTGGCCCCAGAAGTTCTACCAGAGAACTACTAAGTCTTATAAACAAGTTTAGCAAAGTGATTGGATAAAAAATAACACAAACAAATCACTAGCTTTCCTCTACTGTAAGGATAAACAGGCTGAAAAGAAAGTAGGAAAATCACATCATTCACAATAGCCACAAATAATATAAAATATATTGGTGTGACTCTAACCAAGCAAGCGAAAGGTTTGTATGACAAGAACTTCAAGTCTCTGAAGAAAGAAATTGAAAAAGAACCCAGAAAATGGAAAGATCTCACATGCACATGGATTGGCAGGACTTATATAATAAAGATGGTCAGTTTGCCAAAAGCAATCTACAGATTCAATGCAACCCCCTCAAAATTCCAACTCAATTCTTCATAGAGTTAGAAAAAGCAATTTGGAAATTCATTTGGTATAACAAAAAACCAAGGGTTGCTAAAACTATCCTGAACAATGTAAGAACATCTGAAAGAGTTACCATCCCTGACCTCAAGCCATATTACAGATCAATAGTGATAAAACATGTATGTTATTGGTAAAGAGACATGTAGGGAGATCAATGGAATAGAATTGACAACCCAGAAATGAACCCACATACCTATGGTCACAAGGCAGCTAAAACCATCCAATGGATAGAAGATAGCCTTTTCAACAAATGGTGCTGATTCAACTGGCAGTCAGCATGTAGAAGAATGAAAAATGATTCATTCTTATTGCCCTGCAGAAAGTCTAAATCCAAGTGGATCAAGGACCTCCATATAAAACCAGATATACTAAAACTAGTAGTAGAACAAGTGGGGAAGAATCTAATCCACATGGGCACTGAGGAAAATTTCCTGGAAAGAATACCAATGGCTTGTGCTCTAAGATCAATAATTGACAAATGGGACCTCATAAAATTGCAATGTTTCTGTAAGGCAAAGGACACTGTCATTAGGACAAAATGGGAACCAACATATTGGGAAAACATCTTTACCAATCCTACATCTGATAGAGGACTAATATCTAATATATACAAATAAGAAGGTGGACCCCAGAGAGTCAAATAACCCTATTAAAATGTGGCACAGGGCTAAACAAAAAATTCTCAACTGAGGAATATCAAATAGCTGAGAAGTACCTAAAGAGATGTTCAACATCCTTAGATGGTAGGGAAATGCAAATCAAAACAAACTGAAATTCTACCTCACTCCAGTCAGAATGTTTAAGATCAAAATATTCATTTGACAACAGATGCTGGTGAAGATGTGAAGAAAGAGGAACACTCCTCCATTGTTTGTGGGTTGCAAGCTGGTACAACCACTGTGGAAATCAGTCTGAAGGGTCCTCAGAAAATTGGACCCAGCTATATTACCTCTAGGCAGATACCCAAAAGATGTTTCAACACATAACAAGGACACATGCTCCACTATGTTCATAGCAGTCTTATTTATAATAGCCAGAAGCTAGAAAGAATCAAGATGTCCTTCAACAGAAGAATGGATACAGAAAATGTGGTACATCTACACAATGGAGTATACTCAGCTATCAAAAACTACTTTATAAATTCATAGGCATATGGATGGATCTAGAAAATATCATGCTGAGTGAGGTAACCCAGTCACAAAACACACACATGGTATGTGCTCACAGATAAGTGAATATTAACCCAAAAGTTTGACAACCAAAGATATAATCCACAGACCATATGAAGCTCAAGAAGAAGGGTGATCAAAATGCACATGTTTTAGACCTTCTTAAAAGGGGAACTACAATACTTATAGGAGTATATGTAGAGATAATGTTTGGAGCAGAGACTGAAGGAATGGCCATTCAGAGCCTGCCCCACCTGGGGATCTAGCCAATGTACATACAGCCACCACAGGCAATATTGCTGATGCCAAGAAGTGCATGCTGACAGGAGCCTGATATAGCTTTCTTCTGAGAGGCTCTTCCCAAGCATTACGAATTCAGAGGCAAATGTTAGCAGTCAACCATTGAACAGAGAATGGGGTCCCCATTGAAGGAGTTAGAGAAAGGATTGGGTAAACTCAATGGTCTTGCATCCCCCTGGGATCAACAGTACCAACCAACCAGAGCTCCCAAGGACTTAAGCACTACCAAAAGACATGGACATACCCATGACTCCAGCTTCATATGTAGCAGAGGATGGCCTTGTTGGGCACAAATGGGAGGAGACCCCTTAGGGTCTGCTCAGGCTTGACCTCCCCAGTGTTGTGTAATATCAGGGTAGGGAGGCAGAAGGGTTGGGTTGTTGGGGTGATGAACACCCTCATAGAAGTATGGGGAGGGAGATGGTATAAGAAGTTTATGGATGGGTAAACAGGATGGGATAACAATTGAAATGCAAATAAAAATATCCAATCAAAACTAAAATTTAAATTTCCATCTGTGGATTGGGTTGCATGTCAAATTATTAGTTGGTTACTTTCAGAAGCTTTATGCCTCCATTTCCATAGTGTATCATTCAGGCAGGATGGTATTATAGATAAAGGTTTCCATGACTCTTTTGGTGCTTACATTTCACTGTGGCAGCTTGCAGGTTACTTTATTGTATTAAAAACACTAGAATTTTGTGTGTTGTGACATAGGTAAGGTAGGGACCAGCTCGACTTGTCCATGTTCAATTAGTTAATAGGCATTGTCTTCAGCAATGTGGTCTTGCCTTCTGTTTCTGGCGATCAACTTATTTGGCAACAACCTAGGTTGTTTGGAGAGTCACTTGAGATCACGTTGGAAAACAACTCAATAAGATACAGTTCAGTTTTGGTGCTAGAAGCTTCCTTTGGAAACAGGATATGACCAATTGGGACTCTTTCTCCCCCATTATTTGGTGATGACACTTAGATCACCTTCATATTTGTACATATTTCTTGAAGTTACTACTGTAATATGTTTGCCTACTACTCCTCAAGCATCCCCTTAATTGTAGCTGCCCTCACCATATTCCCTCTCTTACCAACTTTTCTTCCTCTTCCCCTTCCCCACTTGATCCTCCCATTCAAGCATCCATGTCCTTCATTTATAACTATCTACTCTATTTCCGTTTTCTAATTAGGTCTATAGATTCTCTCCTCATTGTTCCTTACTCTATACTTACCCTCTGTAGTTCTATACATTATATCTAAATTATAATTTACTTAACAGCTAATATTCACACATAAGTGAATGCATATCATATCTGTCTTTCTATGTCTGGGATACCTCATGCAGGATGATTTTTTCTAGTTCCATATACATTTGCCTAAACATTTCATGATGCAATTTTAATGAGTAATACTTTATTGTGGAAATGTACCACATGCTCCTTATCCATTCGTCTGTTGAGGGATTTCTAGGTTGTTTCCTGTTTATGGCTATTATCAATAAAGAAGCAATGAACTTGATAGAGCCATTATCTTTATAGAAGGATGAACAACATTCCATTGCATTATAGAAGCATTGCAGATATCATTAAGTCCAATTTATTAATTACTGATCTTGTCCTTGTGCTAATGGTGTTAAATTCAGAAAATTTTCTTCTGTGCCAATGTGTTCAAGACTATTCCCCAATTTCTCTTCTGGAGGGTTCAGTATATTTGGCTTCATGTTGAGGTCTTTGATCCATTTAAAATTGAGTTTTATGCAGAGAGTTAAGTATGAGTCTACTAGGATTTTTCTTCATGCCATCATCAGTTTGCCTAGCAGCATTTGTTGAAGATGGTATATTTCTTTCAGTATATATTTCTGGCTTTTGTTTAAATCAAAAATCATGTATCCTTATGTGTGTGGATTTGTATATGGCTTCTCAATTCTCAATTCAGTTCCATTGATCAACCTGTGTGTGTGTGTGTGTGTGTGTGTGTGTGTGTGTGTGTGTGTGTGTGTGTTTGAGAGAGAGAGAGAGAGAGAGAGAGAGAGAGAGAGAGAGAGAGAGAGAGAGTGAGAGAGAGAGAAGGGAGAGAGGGAGAGAGAGGGAGAAGGAGAGATGGGGCAAAATCATATGGCTTTTATTAGTATAGTTCTCTAGGAGAACTTGAAATCAGGAATGATGGCGGGGCTGCAGAAGTTCTCTTATTGTTCTGGATTATTTTGGCTGTCCTAGGGTTTTTGTTTTTCCTGATAAAGTTGAGGATTGACCTTTCAAGATTTGTTAAGAATTGAGTTGGAATTTTAATTAGGGTTACATTGAATTTGTGGTAGGATGGCCATTTTTATTATGTTAATCTTACTTGAACATTTGACACCTTTCCATTTTCTGATATCTTCTTCATTTTTTTCTTGAAAAAATTGAAGTTGTATCTTATGAGTCTTTCATTTGCTTGGGAAGAATTGCTCTAAGATATTTATATTATTTGAGGCTATTGTGAAAGTCATTGTTCCCTCAATTTCTATTTTTGACCCATTTGTCAATTGAATATAGGTTGGTTATTGATTTTTTTGAGCTAATTTTGTACCTAGCTGTTTTGCTGAAAGTATTTTTCAGCTGCAAAAGTTTCCAAGTGGAAAAGTTTGGATCACTTAGATATACTTTTATATCATCTGCAAATAAAGTTTCTTTGACTTCTTCATTTTTAATTTTTATATCTGTCGCCTTCTTCAGTTGTCATATTACTCTCTCCCTAAGGCTTCAAGCACTATATTGAATTGTTATTTAGCAAGAAAAAAACCATGTCTTATTTCTGATTTTTGTGGAATTACATAAAAATTATTTTATATAAAAAGTACATCTTTATTTTGTTCTAGATAATTTAAGTGCAAACATCTTTCAACCATAAATTACTTGCACAATGATGTTTCATGCTGACAGGACTACAATACTATAGGTTTGGAGTACATATTTTCTTATTTTCTGTTGTGTGCTAATGGCAGCTTATTTCTTGTTTTCTCTTCATGTCTGGTCCTTGGTAATTTGCAAATATAATCATAAGAAACTCTTATTTAAAGTTGTGAAAAGCTTATTGAGAAATTGGTATATACTAGAACAATTTACACTTTCATCACTTTGCAATAGATGCTTGCTTAAATGATAGTAGATTCTAACACTTGAAACAAAAGCACAATAAATCCTGATGTGAGAATTTCATACAACACTGTGCTTATTGTGAAGCTTCAGGGGAAATTTCAGTTTCTTTCTAAAAGTTTTGTATAAATAAAACAAAGTTATAGAAGTAAATAAATCAATGTATTGGTTTTATTCAATGAGTCTTAAATACCTGATTATATATTAAATTGTAAGTTCTAGTTACATTTCCAAGTAGCTAAACATTCTAAATACACTTATCCATGCAGTTTAACTATTTAACTATGTCTATGAATTCTTTGGTGCAAGAATTTGGAAAGGAAACACCAAGTGCAGCATATATCTGTTCCTTACTATATGAATCCTTTGACACGATAAAAATTTATGGTAAATATACAGCTGGAATCTAGAGTCCTTTTTGAATTTATTATTTCACAAGTCTGGTGACTACTGTTATCTTTTGGGTGGAATACTGGAAGAGAAATCTGGTTTCCTTGTGAAACTTGTATTTCCTCATAGCTGAACTCAAGAAGCAAGTATCCCAAATGAATGAGGTGAGAACTCTACCAAGAATTGATGAACTTTAGTGAGCAATCATCAAATGCTACAACTCTGCCAAGATTTAAGGAAATGGAACTGTTCAATTGTCAGTATGTCAAAATCACAATGTCAAAAAGCATATAGCACAGGAGATATTGGAACTGTTTTGAAAAATGTCCTATCTTTACAGGCAGACTATGCACATACCATAAAAGATACATAAATGGAGCAAAAGCAGATGAAAATCATCATAATTACATAATAAATGTAAAACTTCAATGTAATTTCACAACAAGCAAACTTGGGTTGCCATCCTAGTCAAAAATTCTGACCCAGAATTGTTCCTCTCTGAAACAAATGCAGGGACATAAATGGAGAAAGGCCTGAGGAAAAGGAGGTTCAGTGACTACCCCAAATTGGGATCCAGCTAAAGGGGAGGCCCTAAGGCATGACACAATTACTGATACTATGGTGTGCTTACAGAAAGCAGCCTAGCATGGCTGTCCACTGAGAGGCCTAACAAGCAGCTGAAAGAGTCAGACGCAGATACTTACACCCAATCATTGAACTGAAGCCGGCAAGACCTGTGGTTGAATAAGGAGAGGTTAGAAGAAGCTGAAGAGGAGGACAACCCCATAGGAAGACCAGAAGTCTTAATTATCCTGGACCTTTGAGATCTCTCAGAAACTGAGTCACCAGCCAGACATCATACACCAGCTGATATGAGGCCCCCAACACATATATAGGAGAGGACTGCTCTATCTGGACTCAGTCAGAGAAGATGCACCTAACCATCAAGAGACTTGAGGCCCCAGGGAGAGAGAAGGTCTGGTTGGGTTGGGGTGGGAGGTAGGGACACCCTCTTGGAGACAAGGGGAGGGGGTATGGGATGTGGAACAGTCAAAGGATGGGACAGGAGGGAGATAAAGTTTGAACAGTATAAAAGATATGATGATGATGATGATGATGATGATGATGATGATGATGATGATGATAAAAATAATAATAATAACAGTAAATGTACTATAACTTTGTTATCATTTGAACCATTCACAAAAGGATCTTATCCTTGTAAAGGCATGTCCTTGCCTGGGCAAGGGCAGCTCCTGCTATCTTTCCCACAGAGTATTATCAATCGTCAAGCCATTTACAAAAGAAGTTATTGATGATTACTCATGCATTTCAAAATCCCATGAGGATCAGTTATGTTTCTTCTTACTTCATCAAAATTATTGTTTTACCAGAGACACCAAAGATAGTGTTCAAACTTAATTATAAGGTAGAATCTATTATCTATTACCTGCAAACTTATTAATTTCTTCTTAGTGCCTAATAATTACAGAGATTCATCAAAAACTTGAAGACATATTTCTAAATAAATTTTATTTAAAGCAGTCTTCTCATATTTTGAACAATAATTACTTATGCCTGACTAGGCAATATGCAAAAAAATGTCCAAAACAACCCAAAGTTCATCAGTAGGTAAACAAACTACTACTTGTAATACATCCATTCATTTTTAATGTGTTATTTTATTTATTTACAGTTCACATGTTGTTCCCCTTCGCAGTCACCCCTCCACAAACTCCCCATCCAATCTTCTCTCCACTTTGACTCTAAGAAGATGCTCCCTCACTCCCTACCCACTATTGTCTGACCACTGTAGCATCTCCCTATGCTGGAGCAACAATCCTTCACAGGACCAATGGATTCCCCTCCCATTGATGCCAGATAAGGAAATCCTCTGATACATATGTGGCTGAAGCCATGGACCCTTCCATTGGTCAGTGGTTTAGTCCCTGGGAGCTCTGGGGGTTCCAGTTGGTTAATATTGTTGTTTTTCCTATAGGGTTGAAAACCCCTTCAGCATCTTCAGTCATTTCTCTAACTCCGTCATTGAAGATCACTTCTCAGTCCAATGGTTGGCTATGAGCAACCACCTCTGTATTTTCATTGCTCTGGCAGAGTCTGTCAGGCGTCAGCTATATCAGGCTCCTGTCAGCATGCACTTCTTGGCATCAACAATATTATCTGGGATTGGTGGTGGTATATGGGATGGATCCCCAGGTGGGGCAGTCTCTGGATGGCCTTTCCTACAGTCTCTGATCCACACTTGTCTACCCCAACCTGCAGGGCAGTCAGTGGAGGTTGGGGACCACCTAGGAGAGAATGGAGTACCAGAGACTTGAAGAAGGTTGCCAAGACAGGAGTCGGATCAAGGCAACAAATTTTATTTTTCCCATAGCAGGGGTAACAGAGGGAGGGGGAAGCAGGAAATATTTATGCAAGCCAAGGAAACTGTGCTCTTGTGGTCAGGAAATTGGCTGATGTCAAATAGGATGTTGGTTTCTCAGAAAGGTCACAAGTTTGTCATATCATTAGGCAACCTGACTACCAAATTTCTATTAGCCTTCTGCAGCTGGCTGGAGATTTTCCATCCTCCTGACCTCTTAATGGACACAGTCATCATATTTTCATTTTAGCATTTTTCCATTTTATCTTAGTTAACTCAAACTATAATATTAACATCAATAATTGAGGGTTTTAAGGGCATAGCTTCTATCACTTGTCTCCATTATTTCTTCCCTTGAGGATTTTGTTCCCTTCTAAGAAGGACTGATGCATGTATATTTTGGTCTTCCTATTTCTTGAGCTTCATGTGGTCTGTGAATTGTATCTTAGGTATTCTCAGCTTTGGGGGCTAATATCCACTTATCACTGTGCACACAATGTATGTTCTTTTGTGACTGGGTTACCTTACTCAGGATATTAGGATATTTTCTAATTCCATCTATTTGCCTAAGTATTTGATGAAGTCGATTTTTTTCATAGCTGAAGAGTACTTCATGTGTAAATGTAAAACATTTTCTGCATCCATTCCTCTGATGAAGAACATCTGGGTTGTTTTCAGCTTCTGGCTATTATTTTAAAAAAAATCTGCTATGAACATAGTGGAGGATTTGACCTTCTCATATGTTGGAATATATTTTTGGAATATACACAGGAGGTTCTTCTCGGTCATTCGAGACTCAGATTCTTCAGTTGAAAATTATTTGTTTAGTTCTGTACCCCATTTTCAATATGGTTATTTGGTTCTCTGGGGTCTAACATCTGGAGTACTTTGTATATGTTGGATATTATCACTCTATAGGAGGTAGGGTTCACAAAGATCTTTTCCCAATATATAGATTGCCATTTTGCACTATTAACAGTGTCTTTTGCTTTACAGAGCTTTTCAATTTTATGAAGTCCTATTTATCAATTGTTGATCTTAGAGCCTGAGACATTGGTGTTCTGTTCAGAAAATTTTTTCCTGGGCAAATGTGTTTGAGACTCTTCCCCACTTTCTCTTCTATTAGATTCAGCTTATCTGGTTTTATATGGAGGTCCTTGGTACACTTGGACTTGAGCTATGTATAAGGAGATAAGAATGGTACAATTCACATTCTTCCATATGTAGACCACCAGTTGACTCAACACCATTTGTGGAAAATGCTTTCTTTTTTCCACTGTATGGCTTTGGCTACTTCATGAAAGATCAAGTGATCATAGGTGTCTGAGCTTATTTCTGGGTCTTTAATTTTATTTCATTGATCTATCTGCCTGTCTCACTACAAATACAATGCAGTTTTTATCACTATTGCTCTGCATTACAGCATGAAGTCAGGAATTGTGACTCTACTAGAAGTTATTCTTGTATTGTTGAGAATTATTTTTGCTATAATGGGTTTATTGGTATTCTAAATGAATTTGCAAATTGATCTTTCTAACTCTATGGAGAATCGAGTTAGAATTTTAATGGGGATTGCATTGAATCTGTAGATTGCTTTCAGCAAGATGGCCATTTTTACTAGATTAATCCTGCCAATCCATGAACATGGGAGGTCTTTCCATTTTCTGAGATCTTTTTCAATTTCTTTCCTCAGAGACTTGAAATTCTTGTCATAAAAATGTTTCACTTGCTTGGTTAGAGTCACACTGAGGAATTGTATTTTATTTGTGACTATTGTGAAGGATGTCATTTCCTTAATTTCTTTCTCAGCCTGTTTATCCTTTGAGTAGAGAAAGGCTACTGATTTGCTTGAGTTAATTTTATTTTATCTAGAGACTTTGCTAAATTAGTATTTCCCTGGTGGAAGTTTTGGGGGTCACTTAAGCATACTAGCATATCATCTGCAAATAGTCATATTTTGACTTCTTTTCTAATTCGTATCCCTTTGACTTCTTTTTGTTGACTAATTTCTGAGAGTAGGACTTTAAGTACTATATTAAATAGGTAGGGAGACAGTGGGCAGCCTTGTCTAGTTCCTGATTTTAGTGGGATTGCTTCAAATTTCTCTCCATTAAGTTTGTTGTTGGCTACTGGTTTGCTGTATATTGCTTTTACTAGGTTTAGGTATTGGCCTTTTATTTCTGATCTTTTCAAGTCTTTTACCATCTATGGGTGTTGAATTTTGTCAAATGCTTTCTCAACATATAATCAAATGATCATGTGTGTTTTTTCCATGAGTGTGTTTATATATCGGATTATGTTGATGAATTTATGTATATTGAACCATCTCTGTATACCTGGGATGAAGCCTACTTCATGAATGATCATTTTCATGTGTTCTTGGATTCAGTTTGCAAGAATTTTATTGAGTATTTTTACATTGATATTCATGAGGGAAATTGGTCTGAAGTTCTCTTTCTTTGTAGGGTCTTTATGTGGTTTAGGTATAAGTGTAATTGTGGCTTCAAGGAATGAATTGGGTACTATTACCTCTGTTTTTATTTTGTGGAATAGTTTGAAGAGTCTTCATATTAGGTCTACTTTGATGGTCTGATAGAATTCTCCACTAAGCACATGTAGTCCTGGGCTGTTTTTAATTGGGGGGCTTTTAATGACTGCTTCTACTCCTTTAGCATTTATGGGACAGTTTAGATGGTTTATCTGACCCTGATTTAACTTTGGCACCTGGTATCTGTCTAGAAAATTATCCATTATATCCATTTTTCTAGTCTTGTTGAGTATAGGTTTTTGTAGTAGGTACTGATAAGTTTTTTTTTTTTAATTTCCTCAGTTTCCGTTATTACGTCTTCTTTTTGATTTATGATTTTGCTAATTTGGATACTCTCTCTGCCCTCCAGTTAGTCTGGCTAAGAGTTTATCTACCTTGTTGATTTTCTGAAAGACCCAGCTCTTGGTTTTGCTGATTCTTTGTACAGTTTTTTGTTTGTTTGTTTGTTTGTTTTTGTCTGTTTGTTCATTTGTTTCTACTTGGTTGATTTGAGTTCTGAGTTTGATTAATTCCTGATGTCTACTCCTATCGGTGATTTTTTTTTCTTTTTTCTATCGCTTTCAGATATTTTTTCAAGCTCCTGGTATTTGCTCTATACAATTTCTTTTTGGAGTCACTTAGAGCTTCAGTTTCTCTGTTAGCACTGCTTTTATTTTGTTCCATAAGTTTAGTGATGCGGTACCTACATTTTATTTTTTTTTCTTAGTGCCTTGGACTTGAATTTTTTTCCATATTTATTAACTTGAGTATTTCTTACTTACATTTCGATTGTCATTCTCCATCCCGGTTTCTGGGCCAACATCTCCCTAACACCCCCCTCCCCTTCTATATGGGTGTTCCCCTCCCCATCCTCTCCCCATTACCACCCTCCCCCCAAAAATCCCGTTCACTGGGGGTTCAGTTTGGCAGGACCAAGGGCTTCCCCTTCCACTGGTGCTCTTACTAAGCTATTCATTGCTACCTATGGGGTTGGAGCCCAGGGTCAGTCCATGTGTATAGTCTTTGGGTAGTGGCTTAGTCCTGGAAGCTCTGGTTGGTTGGCATTGTTGTTCATATGGGATCTCAAGCCCCTTCAAGCTCTTTAACTCCTTTCTAAGATTCCTTCAACAGTGGTCCCGTTAACAGTTCAGTGGTTTGCTGCTGGCAATCGACTATGTATTTGCTGTATTCTGGATGTTTCTCTCAGAAGAGATCTACATCCAGTTCCTGTCGGCCTGCACTTCTTTGCTTCATCCATCTTATCTAATTGGGTGTGTGTGTATGTGTGGGCCACATGTTGGGCAGGCTCTGAATGGGTGTTCCTTCTGCCTCTATTCTAAACTTTGCCTCCCTCTTCCCTGCCAAGGGTATTCTTGTTCCCCTTTTAAGAAGGAGTGAAGCATTCGCATTTTGTTCATCCTTCTTGAGTTTCATGTGATCTGTGCATCTAGGGTAATTCAAGCATTTTGGGCTAATAGCCACTTATCAATGAGTGCATACCATGTGTGTTTCTCTGTGATTGGGTTACCTCACTCAGGATGACATTTTTCAGTTCCATATTTTTGCCTATGAATTTCATAAAGTCATTGTTTTTGATAGCTGAGTAATATTCCATTGTGTAGATGTAACACATTTTCTGTATCCATTCCTCTGTTGAAGGGCATATCGTTCTTTACAGCTTCTGGCTATTATAAGTAAGGCTGCTATGAACAAAATGGAGCATGTGTCTTTGTTATATGTTGGGGCATCTTTCGAGTATATGCCCAAGAGAGGTATAGCTGTGTCCTCAGGTAGTTCACTGTCCAATTTTCTGAGGAATCTCCAGACTGATTTCCAGAAAGGTTATAACTGTCTGCAATCCCACCAACAGTGGAGGAGTGTTTCTCTTTCTCCACATCCTTGCCAGCATTTGCTGTCACATGAGTTTTTGATCTTAGTCATATTCACTGGTGTGAGGTGAAATCTCTGGGTTGTTTTGATTTGCATTCCCTTATGACTAAAGATGTTGAACATTTCTTTAGGTGTTTCTCAGCCATTCGGTATTCCTCAGCTGTGAATTCTTTGTCTAGCTCTGAACCCAATTTTTTTAATTTTTTTATCTTTATTAACTTGATTATTTCTTATTTACATGTCCATTGTTATTCCCCTTGTCATTTTGTCCTAACAACAGTGTCCTTTGGCTTACATAAGCTTTGCCGTTTTATGAGATCCCATTTGTCGAATCTTGATCTTATAGCATAAGCCATTGGTGTTTTGTTCGGAAAAATTTCTCCAATGCCCATGTGTTCGAGATGCTTCCCCACTTTTTCTTCTATTAATTTGAGTGTATCTGGTTTGATGTGCAGGTCCTTGATCCACTTGACCTTAAGATTTGTTCAGGGCAATAAGAATGAATCAATTTGCATTCTTCTACATTTTGACCTCCACTTGAACCAGCACCATTTGCTGAAAATGCTATCTTTTTTCCATTGGATGGTTTTGGCTCCTTTGTCAAAAATCAAGTGCCCATAGGTGTGTGGGTTCATTTCTGGGTCTTCAATTCTGTTCCATTGGTCTATCTGTCTGTCTCTGTACCAATACCATACAGTTTTTATCACTATTGCTCTGTAATGCTGCTTGAGTTCAGGGATAGTGATTCCCCCAGAAGTCCTTTTATTGTTGAGGATAGTTTTAGCTATCCTGGGTTTTTTGTTATTCCAGTTGAATTTGCAAATTGTTCTGTCTAACTTGCTGAAGAATTGGATTGGTATTTTGATGGGGATTGCATTGAATCTGTAGATTGCTTTTGGTAATCTGACCATTTTCACTATATTAATCCTGCCAATCTATGATCATGGGAGATCTTTCCATCTTCTGAGGTCTTCTTCAATTTCTGTCTTCAGATGATTGAAGTTCTTATCATACATATCTTTTACTTGCTTGGTGTAAGTCACACCAGGGTATTTTATATTTTTGGGACTATTATGAAAGGTGTTGTTTCCCTAAAGTGGCTGGGTATAAAACTAACTCAAATAAATCAGTAGTGGTACCTTCATTTTCATTAAATTCTAGAAAATCTTTAAGTTTTTTTCTTTCTTTTTTTACTAAGTTATCACTGAGTTCATCCTTCATAAGTGCATTGGCTTTCTGTTGTCTCAGTTAGGCCAGGTATTGGGGCAGGAGAGTCAGATTTACCTCTGAGCCTCATGATATTAGAACTCCTGGGGGTCAAGCTGTCCCTAAGTGTGGTCTGTGGTTTGGGAGACACTGCAGCACATGATCTGCTCCAGGTCAGTTGTAAAACAGATGTGTATCCATTCAATTTTAATTAGTGATTAAATTGGAATCATTAATACCACATAAAGCATCATTGAAAGTGTAAAAATATATGCTAAAAAAAGTACCCAGTTGAAAAATGCTATGGGTTAGATCACAGTCAAGAGAGTGGTTCCTGATGGACAATGTCTTCAGGAACTATAAGAGAGAATCCAGGAAAAAAGCAAGAGGAGCTATTATGTCAGGTATGTTTTGTTCCTTAGATTGTTTGTGGGCATGATTTTGTGTCTTCTGTGACGAACATCTATATTCAATTTATAAGATATATTTATTGCTGTTGGATGTCTGAATGTAGCTATTAAATGCAATCTGCTCAATGAAGCCTATATCTGAATATGTCCTTCTGCCTTGTTTTCCTGTTTTTCCAGGTACAATGTATAATTCAAGCCAATTGTGATGTATTTGATCTGTTCTAAGAAAATTCTGAAGAAAGAACACTCTCTTAAAATAGTTACTATATACTTATTGGCATTCATTTATACTCTTTTTCTGATCATGTTTTTCTGGTCATGTTTCTGTGAACTCAAACAATCCTCCTTAGATCATTGCTTTCTTTTTTATATTCATGTATAAAAATATATTGAAACTGAAGTGAGTTTCTCACCAGTATTCACTATAATCAAACCCATTCTTTCAGGTGCTCAGATCCTAGGTGCAGGAGACAAGGTCTATTGACAAATTTCAATAAATATATATGCTATAATTCCACTTAATGTGACTTTATAAAACAACAAAATAATTTGTAATGAGCATGAGCAGAACAGTGGTGAATCTATGCTGTAAGAAAAATGTGAAGTAGCCCATGCCACAGCTTCCTGTTCCCAAATCCCATAGGGGAGAGAGCTGAACAACCAGAAGTGTGGAACATCCAGAGAACTCAGGACAGACTGCCATGTTTGCCCACCTTTCCCACATCCCTGGCCCAAGAGCAAACTGCATAGTGCCTCTGGACACAGAATATGGGAACAGTCAGCCGTAGGTACATGCAGTTCCAGGTGCAGACCAGAACTGAACTGAAACTCAAACAGCTCCCTGCACTGATATCCTGTGAGGGAGAGAGCTAGACCTTCAGATGTGTGGGCACTCCTGAGAAATCGGAGGAGACTACTCTATGCCCACATTCCTGACACATGAGGAAATCGTCTAGTGCCATCTCTATCCCGTCAGCACAGGGAACTAGGGACAATCAGAGGAAGGACCATTCCAGTTCCTGCCTGCACCTAGAGCTGAAGGACAGGCACCAGGAATGCCTACACACCTGAGAGCAGAGCACTCTGTTCTGAGAAATGGCTGAAAGAAAACAGGAAAACAGGTCTAAAGGAGTGTTGACAAACAGACCTACAGGAGGGTCAAGCCACTATCAGAAAGAGCAAGGCAAGCTAACACCAGCAACAAAATGATGGCAAGAGGCATGCACAGGTACCTAAACAACAGAAACCAAGACTCCTTGGCATCATCATAGCCCAGTTCTCCCACCAAAGAAAATACTGGATATCCAAACACACTGGAAAAGCAAGATTTACATTTAAATTTGGATTTGTCATGGAGTATGTTGGTTTCATTTGGAATAACAAAATACCCAGAATAGCAAATCTATACTCAAAAATAAAAGAACTTCTGGGAGAATCACCATCCCTGACCTCAAGCAATATTTCAAAACAATAGTGATTAAAAAAAAAAAACTGCATGGTATTGGTACAGAGACAGGCAGGTAGATCAGCGGAATACAATTGAAGACCCAGAAATGAACTCACACCTATGGTCATTTGATCTTTGACAAAGGGGCTAAAACCATCCAACGGATAAAAGATAGCATTTTCAACAAACGGTGCTGGCTCAACTGGAGGTCAACATGTAAGAGAATGCAAATTGATCGATTCTTATTTTCTCTGTACATATCTTAAGTCCAAGTGGATCAAGGACCTCCACATCAAACCAGATACACTCAAACTAATAGAAGAAAAAGTGGGGAAGAGTCTTGAATACATACGCACTGGGGAAAATTTCCTGAACAATACACCAATGGCTTATGCTCTAAGATTAAGAATTGATGAATGGGACCTTGTAAAACTGCAAAGCTCCTGTAAGTCAAAGGATACTGTCATTAGGACAAAATGGTAACCAACAGATTGGGAAAAGATCTTTACCAATTCTACATCCAATACAGGGCTAATATCCAAAATATACAAAGAACACAAGAAGTTGGACATCAGAGAATCAAATAACCCTATTAAAAATGGAGTGCAGAGCTAAACAAAGAATTCTCAGGTGAAGAATATTGAATGGTTGGGAATTACCTAAAGAAATGTTCAACATCCTTTGTCATCAGGGAATTGCAAATCAAAACAACCCTGAGATTCCACCTCACACCAGTCAAAGTGGCTAAGATCAAAAACTCAGGTGACAGCAGATGCTGGGGAGGATGTGGAGAAAGAGGAACATTCCTCCATTGTTGGTGGGATTGCAAACTGGAATAACCACTCTGGAAATAAGTCTGAAGTTTTCATAGAAAATTAGACATTGTACTACCAGAGGACCCAGCTATACCCCTCTTGGGTATATACCCAAATGATGTTCCAACATACGACAAAGACACATGCTCCATTGTGTTTACAGTAACCTTATTTATAATAGCCAAAACCTGCAAAGAACTCAGATGCCCTTCATCAGAGGAATGGATACAGAAAATGTACACCTACACAATGGAATACTACTCAGCTACCAAAACAACGACTTCATGAAATTCATAGGCAAATGGAATGAACTAGAATATATCATCCTGAGTGAGGTAACCCAACCACAGAAAAACACAGATGTTATGCTCTCCCTGATAAGTGGATATTAGCCCAAAAGCTTGAATTACTCAAGATGCAATCCATAAACCATAGGAAGCTCAAGAAGAAGGATGACGAAAATGCAGATGCTCCCACTCCTTCTTAAAAGGGGGAACAAAAGTATCCCCAGCATATATATCTATATCTATATCTATATCTTTATCTATATCTATATCTATATCTATATCTATATCGATATCGATATCGATATAAGCATAGGCATAGGCATAGGCATAGGCATAGGCATAGACATAGACATAGACATAGACATAGACATAGATATAGATATAGATATAGATATAGATATAAACTAGATAAGATGGATGGAGCTAAGAAGTACATGCTGACAGTAACCAGATATAGTTCTCTCCTGAGAGACATGGCTAGAGCATGTCAAATACAGAGGCCAATGCTAGCAGTAAACTACTGAACTGAGAATGGGAACACCTGTTGGACAATTTAGAGAAAGGATTGAAAGAGCTGAAGGGGCCTGCATCCCCAAAAGAAAAATAATGCCAACCAGCCAGAGCTTCCTGAGACTATGTAGCAGAGGATATACTTTGTGGGCACCAGTGTAAGGAGATGCCCTTTTTCCTGCCATGGTTGGACGCCCAGTGGGAAGGAATGTTGTTGGGGGTGTTGGTAAAGGGGGGTGGATGGTGTGGGTGAAAACCCTTATACAAAAAGGGGAAGGCAAAGGGATAGTGGGCTTGTGGACAGAAATCCAGGAATGAGAATAACATTTGAAATATAAATAAAGAAATATATCTATATCTATATCTGTATCTGTATCTATTTATCTATCTACCTACATATATATCTCAGAAAAAAATGAGTACTGACTGCTCTTCCAGGGGTCCTGAGTTCAAATCTTAGCAACCACATGGTGGTTCACAACCATCTGTAATGAGTACTAATGCCCTCTTCTGATGTGTCTGAAGACAGTTACAGTGTACTTACATAAAATGAATAAATAAATCTTTAAAAAATAAAAAGAAAAGAAATTGGGAAGTATATTATTTTAAAGCCTTCTAGATTTCAGGCTAAAGCCTATGTTTTAAGCTCACATAGTCACACTTATAACAATTCTGAATCAATGATGTGACAGTTCATAATTCAGTGGTGATTGCAATGATATAATAGCAGCATTTAGTCCAACAACATATCATATCTTGTCATGTGACATTATTCGTTTCCACCTTGTCCAGGATCCTTTTGTGTTTACTTGTAAGAACTTGGTTATTAAGACTTCATATAGATCTTTCTTAAACATCAGCTTTCATCAAATTATTTCAATAAATTTACATTCTGCTTATGATATGTATAATCAGCTTCAGTTGCCTTTGAAAAACAAAAAACAACAAAAAAACCCAAGCCAAAAAAAGAATAAAAATTATTGAAATGGGTCTCTATCCGCTATCTGCTGAATAATGGAAGATTTACTTACTGTACTGAAGAAAAAAACATCAGAATAACAATACCAACCAAACATAGATCCCAGGGACTAAAGCACTACCCAAAGAGTTCACATGGCTTGACCCATGGCTCCAGCTGCATATGTAGCAGAGGATGGCCTTGTTGGGCACGAATGGGAAGAGAAGCACTTGATCCTGCCAAGGCTTGATGCCCCCAGTGTAGGGGAATGTTTGCGCACTGAAGCCAGGAAGGGGTGTGTGGGGGAACACTCTCATAGAAGAAGGGAGATGGGGATGGCATAGGGTTATGGACCAGGAACCCAGGAAAGGGGCTAATATTTGAATTGTAAATAAAAAATATCCAATAAAAAAGAGTTGAACAGCTAAGAAAAAATCAGAGAATTTAATAGGAATATATTCTTGTGTTCAATATACCTAATGATATTTTCCATACATATTTAACCTTTATTTCACAAATGACCATTATAAGTAGACCTGATCCTTGGGTTTTCATCAGAATTCCTATTTTGTAGTTTCATCATTTTAAAATACTCAAGCTAATATCCTCTGGAATGTACTCTTCTCTGGTATAGTTTTGTTTAATGTCACAGTTGACAGTATTGTCTGTGAATGACAAATCACCATTAGTACAAATACTGCCCCTTAGATCTTGATTAGATTAGTGGCAAAAGGTTTACTTTATTACTTACATTAATTCACTATATCACTGATGCTTTTCAATCTCTGATCTGATCTGTTAATATTTGGTCCCCTTAACTGAGTTGGTTCTACGTTAAGCCAAGTTTCCATCACACTGAGAGCATTGCCGTTTATTAATTGCATTGACTGCCAGTCAACGGATTTCCCTAACACCATTTTGCTGCCAGAACATCTAGTGGCTGCCCTCCAGTGGACTTTGCTGATTACATGGGCAGGCTGCCTGCTTGCTTATCTTTCTGCTTACTGCCTACTGGCAGATTCCCTTAACACCACACTTGCTAATCCAGGCACTTATTAACAATTGCCAGAAAACTCTCACAGTATGTTTCCCATATCTTGATAAAGTCTCTGATCACTTAGTCTCTTGATTTGTCTTCTAAGTGATGATGGATGGTTTCAGGAAAGAATATAACTTTTGTTTTCATTTATGGTATATGCTTTTATTACATTGAGTTCATTAAACTATGTACTCACCACTCCTCCAGCTCTTTCTCTTGCTCCAAAATCTCTTTAAATATAATTAGCTAAATATAACGTAATTTTACTTTCCTACACATATGTAATTATTTTTTATCTGTTTTGCCTCAAGTATATAAACTGTTCAACTATAACTTTACATATTTCATACAGCCTTCAGTTCTATAGTTCTTAGCCAATTGATCACTATATCTTATTTTTTGTATTATTTTTAATATGCAAAATCATTATTGGCTCAAGAATTAGATTATTTTCAGTATAATTTTCCTACATAAATTACAAACTAATATCTTCAAAACAGGCATGCATACATTAATGCCAACACATTGGTCCAGGTTTCTTATGTATTGAAATTATGTTTAAGGGAATAATTTGCATCTAGTTCATTCTTTCAATCATACCATAACACAGTAATCTTTTCTTCAGTATCTTTTAAATTATATGTGTTTGATCACCTGGTATGTTATTTTCAACCAGTAAACTTTTTATTCATTCTTTAAATTATATTTGTATTTTCTTCCTGTCTTATGGTGTGGAACTCATAGTTGATTACATCTATGTGAATTGAAATACAATCTGACTTTTAAGTATTTTGTTGAGTTTGGCACCTATAATCTTATTTGTGACATTTCCTTGTTGAACATATAGTAAATTTTTGAGAAAAAAATGTGCTAAGTGCCTTAATTCCAGAAGAGATAGTTATATTTATTACTTACATCTCTGGGAGGCTGTAGCACTTACAGTAAATAAATGTTTATCTACATTTCAAGCAAATGTACAAATTCTAGCTGATTTTCTTTAGGACTTGAGGAAATATTCTTCACAAATGCCACATTGTAGAAACACTGTAAGAGGTAATAGTTTATTTTGGATATTCCAAATTATATTCTCAAACAGCAGTATACTTATATTGTATTCATTGCCTTGAGGAAATGCATTTATTTTCATAAAGTTCTGGAGAAATATATTCAATTAACTGTTTTATTTTTTGGTTCCTTTATTCTCTATATACTATGAGCATCAGATGTTTATTTGAACCCCTTTTAGCTTAACTAAATGAGATATACTTTTTCATCTTTCAAAATGCCTACATGCTGTTATGAAGTAACATCAGGCCATTGCTTTAAACCCCTAGCACACCACTACTAAAACAGTGGTTTGGTTCCTTTTGCATTTTCTCAATAGATTCACCATTTGTGATTTACTTACTCTGCAGGAGGTGAAGTAGTAACTTTCCCATGTCTCTTTTCCTCATTTAATCCTCACAATTGCATTTTCAAGGCAAAATACACATTCAGGTGTCATGTAGCTTGGCCAAAAGACAAAAAGAAATATTTGATTTTCAATACTCTACAAATAACAATTTAGATTCTAAAACCTCTTTACACACCATTGCATTCTTTTGCATTATTATACTAGAAAAATTCAAATACCCAAACTTAGGCTAAAGTTAATTGAAAAGAACATTGGTGGGTTAGTGGGTGAATGGAGACACAATAAAACAAAGAAAGAGATATATCCTTCGAGGAATCCATGTGGTACATGCCAAGAGCCTCTCAGCCTGGAGAGGGCAGTGGCAGGGACAGAGAGTAGGTCTCTGGAGTGACTTTAAAATCTGAGGGTCTACAGATGGACTAGATATCTAACTATGCTGAAATGTTGATGATATCTTCTAAAAAGTCCTGTAAACTTTCTTGCTTTTCTGAGGGTAAAAAGCTGCTGGCTTAGGCCATTGACACTTGTAGCCTAATAGCTGGGAATTAAGTAATATTATGACCTTTGCACTGTAGTCAGAAGTCATAGGAAGAAAAAGGGACACTTTGAAAAGTGATTATATTGTTTATTACTAAGTTGTAAAACTGTTTCCTATGAAAGCTATCTAAGGGGAAAGGAAGAAAGTGGGGAGAGAGAAAAAATTTCTTTTTTGAATAAGTGTTCTGAAAAAAAAAACCTTAGTTTCTCAGTTCAGTTCCTCTCAGCTCTGTTCCCTTGACTCCTCTCTTTGTCCTCAGCACTTAAACATCCTTCAGAATAAAGGATTACATGTTAAAAAGTTCACACAAAAATCAAATCATAAATTAAAATAAAAGTTTACAACAGAGAATGTTTACATGCATATCCATCAGGAGTAATTATATGACTAAACATCCATAACCCGTCTGTCATATCTTCACAGGTTCACTGAAGGTTTCAAACCATAACTAAGTTATTAGTGAAGTTTTGTATAGATAATCCCAGTCAATACTTTATCTTCTGTCCTAGCACCTATAATAAAACATTAGTTCCCTTTTTATGACCTTTGATTAATTGTTTTACAACTTCTTGGAATGTGCTATGAGTAGGAGAAAGTCTGGTTATGATATAAGAGACAATTAACTGGTGACATATGGGAGACTGATAGAGCTCTCATTGAACTTTTGACTATCAAAAAGGAATCTAATAGTAGTCCCACTATAAGACAACTTAATAATCACTGGTATAATTTTAGGAATTTTTATAGAGTCATCATTAAGAATTAAAAAAATCATCTATTTGTCTATGGAGCATCACTACAAGACAGTAGATCTGCACAGATCTATTCAAAAGGGGTGGGCTAATACCTAGTCAGTGTGTGTGTGTGTGTGTGTGTGTGTGTTTTAAAATAATAGGAAAAGCATATTAATAGCAGGAATCTTTCCTAAAATGAATTCTCTTATATCTTGTCTATAAGAGGAAATCTGTCATTAGTTAATCTGAAACAGACCATCTCAGAAAGATCATCTGCTAGTTATTAGCTTGTCCCATTATGGCTCCTTACAGGAACATAAATAAGTGTTCATTGCATGAGTCTTTTCATTTTTTGCTTGAAATTTTCATGATAAATTCTGAATGATATTTACGGTTATGGGAAGGTTTACACATGATGTTTTGCCCTATACCTTTAGGCCTTATTTTTCTTGTCCTGTGATTGGTTGGTACATAACAAAACAGAACACAGTCTCTAAAATTTGTTCCTTCTTACTTTCTGGAACCTCACTATCAATTGAAAATCAGGTTTGTTTTCTTTGCTTATAAAGCAGAAGATCAGTCTCCACTTCCTATTATGTGAAAATTAAATAGCAGAATAATGTGAAAGCATTTAAAAAACTTGCATGTGTTAAGATTTAATTAATACCAGCTGCTATTACTAATCCTACTCTGCAGGTGTAGTTTACTTATATTGTATTATATTGCACTGTCAATCAAAAGAGCACCCAAAAACCAAACAGAAAATGTGTAGTTTCATTTTAGTCTCTGACATTAATTAATATTTGAAATATTGGAATGGGATATATATATATACATATATACATATACATATATATAATTTCTGTATATTTAATTTGTTCATTTCAAGATCAGTGTCATAATCAATGTGAGTTATTTTATAACTGTTATTTATATATTTATTTATTCTTCCTTGTGTATGTGGTGTGAAGGGGCATGCATAGACCATGGTGTTCATTTGGAAGTCAGAGGGCAAGTTGCTGAAATAAGTTTTCTCCTTCCACCTTGTGAGAACCAGGGATTGAACTCAGGCCATTAATCTTAGCAGAAAGTGCCATTAGCATCTTCTTGGTCCTCATTGTGAGAACTTATGTGGTGATTATTTAAATTAAAAACTGAACATTGAGTGGTGATCTCCTAAATACTTAGAAATTAAACTGATATCTCCTTAATGTTTAGACATCTCCTAAATTTTCATAAATCTTACATTGATTTGGAAGAAAGATACTTACCTTCATATATATGAAATGCTTGTAAATTAAAAGCACACTGAAATACTATTTCTCTGGTTTGCACCTTTGCTTACTGATGTTTATGACTTATAAAAAGGGCAGAAAGTTACAATGCAACATATTTTAAGCAAATGCTATATGTGTTTTTCCTTCAAAATATGATGCTACATACATGATTTGGTTAACTAACAAAAATAAATCTTTTAGTTTAGTCAGCAATGGAGTCATTTTGAGCCAAATTTCATAATCAATTGTGTATATTCATGCTATCACCAACAATGTAAAGCAATAAATTGCATATTAATGTATTTAAAACCCTGAAGGTTTAAAAAATATGCCTGCTTTATATGTCTTTTTTATCATGTAAGCATAATGTGTGTTTTATGAATAAGATCATGAAATATAAATTGTAAAAAATCTAACTTAAATCTTGCTTGGGAAACATTTGCCATTTAAGTCACCTTATGAATACAAACAAGTTTCTTCATTTTGATATATATTCAAACAGATACTTTGCATCAGACAATATCATTGTGGAAACATCACTTATTCCTTTGCACTTTACCCAAAATCAACACATGCTGAAAACTCCAGTGTGGCACATGGTTGGTTATTCTTTTCAACCATATTAATTTCATAAGAAAGGGCCTCAATGTGTAGCCTAAGCTAGATTTGCAACTCAATATGAACAGGTCTCACTGTGTAGCCCTAGCTAGCCTTAAAACTCAATATCGGGTTGTCTTCACATTAACTACAGTAACTGAGATCCACCTACTTCTGTTTGCTTTTCTAGTGGTGCAATTAAAGAATTCTGCTACCATGCCAGATTTATATATGTGTGTGTGTGTGTGTGTGTGTGTGTGTGTGTGTGTGTGTGTGTGTGTATATATATATATATATATATATATATACTTATTGCAAAAAAATCACAATTACTGACTATCCAGAATTCAATATAGCCTTTAGTAGAGGCAAAAAAATTTAGTTTTCTAAAATTATTCTATTTCTGATGGACAAAATATAGTGTTAAACCCAGAGTGAAGAGAAACTTCACACAAAACTTAACAGAAAAAAATAAACAGTGGAAAACAACAGGATGATTTCTTTAGATCATATAAATTCCCACTGCAGTTTCTGAATTTAGCTTATACATGAGTACTGCATGAATGCTTGTTTATTATGGCAGAGTACGGACTTATATGCACTAATTTCAGAAATGGCTACATGCTGCTTAGTACTAGTGAATTCAATGGATACCTATCTATTAATGAAGACTCTAATGGAAATTGAACTTTAATATATTTCTTCAACTTGAACACTTAAATATTAACATCATTTATCCAGGATAATTTATTTTTTTTCTTTAGATCTGTCAAGGGGTCATATATTATTCAAACTCCTATTGCCCATAATTAGTAACTGGGTTTTATGTGCACCATTAGTTTTCTATATCTTTAAAAGTCAAAATAAAATTTCAAGGGGAAAACTACACTCAATATTCTGAGAGTAATGTAGATTACTGAAACTATGTAACAAGTTTTGGAATCATAGCCTGTTATGTAATGATCATAACTACCTATCTTCAGCTTTATGCCCTGGGACAGTTAGTTAAAGCCTTGCCTACTAAATCTTCATAAGGATAACTGTCAATTGGCAATAAAATAAATCTCATCTCATAGATTTTTGTGAGAATAAAATGGTATATGGTATATATATGCTGTGCTTTTACAAACATGTTATATTAACTTTTCAAAAACTAGGTAAAGTGGCAATTTTACAATTATTTTAATTTTTAAGTATCAATTACTTATTTTCCTAGCCATCTCATCCATTCATTTTCTACTTTACTTATGATAGCTGAGTCTCTTTCTTGTCCAGTTCTATGGAACCTACCCTTTCTTTAGTTTTTACAAAATGCTCATCTGCTACCAACTATGTTCCTTAAATTTCGCAAAATAAGTTTAACTCAAAATTACAACTTTCCAATGTTCCTTTTCATGAAAGTGTTCAAATGAAGACCCTTGCTGTTTTAGTGTATTCACTGGCTCCAAATTACTGCCATCTCGTTTATGTCCCTTAAAGTTCTACAGTCCATCAGCTCTACAAAGATTGTTTTTTGTTGTTTTATTGTTTTTTTGGCTGAGATAATTTTGAACACATTTAGTGTTATTCTATCAACTAGATGTTTGATGACACTCAAAGGATAAATATGTATGATTTAATACATATCTATATATACAGAAATAAATTTTTCTGAAGATCTTCAAAGAAAAAAATTTCAGCTGAAAACCATAGTTCAACGAATAGGAAATTCTAAATAATGCAACCACAATGCCATTTTCATGCTTACTATAATTAATAATATTCTTAAAAATTAACTGTTACATGATCTCTATCCTAGTTTCCTTGAGTATCTTACATGATATTTGTTAACTAAGTTTTTGTTCAAAAACCCTAAAAAGGTTACATTTCTGTAGTCTTTTTCTCTTTTATTCTGTAATAGTATCTATAGTCCTTTATGATTACCATAAATTTGTTAGTTAAATTAGCTTATTTTTTCTGGAAAATGACATATATCCTAGACTTAATTTTCATTTCTTCATGGATATACCTTTACTTTTTATCCTCATACCATTTTTTATTTTCACTATATACCAACTAGGTTTATAGACCTTACAAAATTTGAAACCATTCATTAGCAAGGCATATTATTATAGTTGGGCATCATAGTTCCTATTAAAGTGGCACTTAGTGGATGAACACAATAAGACCAACCACTCAGTTTCTTCTATTAGTTTTATACACACATTATGAATTTGTCCACCAAAAGTTTACTTACAGAAGTAACCTTTCAATGAAGGCTATTAACCAGTTTTTCTTGTTCCCATTATTTTATTAGATATAACACAAGGTTAAACACTATCATTTGTTAAAATTTTATTTTATACATTTATGAATTTTTATTGGTTATTTTATTTATTTACATTGCAAATATTGTCCTCCCCCTCTTGATTTCCCCTCCACAAAACCCCATCCCATTCCCCATCCCCCACACCCCATCCTCCATTCCACATTTCCCATCCCCTTGCCTCTAGAAAGGTACTCCCCTACCAACCTACCCACTCCCACCTTATCACCCTAGCATCCTTCTTTACTGTGGCATCACACCTCCACAAGACCAAGGGCCTCCCCTCCTATTAAGGCCAAATAACACCATCCTCTGCTAAATATGCAATTGGAGCCATGGGTCTCTCCAGCTGTACATTTTGGTTGGTGGTTTAGGCCTGGGAGTTCTGAGGGGGTCTGGTTAGTTGATATTGTTGTTTTTCCTATGAGATTGCAATCCCCTTCAGCTCTTCACTCCTTTTCCTAACTTTCCATTTTGGGTTCACATGTTCAGTCTGATAGTTGGCTTTGAGTATGTGTATCTGTCTTAGTCAAATATCGGTGGAGCCTCTCAGAACACAGCCATACTAGGTTCCTGTCTGTGGATACTGCATGGTATCATCAATAGTGCATGGTTTTGGTGTCTGCAAATGGGATGAATCTGTAGGTGGGCCAGTCACTGAATGGCCTTTCCTTCAGTCTCTGTTTGATTCTCTGTCCCTGTATTTCCTTTAGTCCAGAACAATTATGCATTAAAATATTTGAGGTGGATGGGTGGCCCCATTCTTCTACCAGCACCTGTGCATATCAACTGGATATGGTTTTTAAGGTTCTATCTTCCATTTGTTGTACATTTCATCAAATGTCATTCGAGTTGGGTCCTGGGAACCTGTTCGTACCCTGGCATCTGGAACTTTCTATTGGCTATGCTCAGCTCCCCATCGCCCACCGCCACACACATCTATTCAATTTCTTGACCCTCTATATTTATTTTCCAATTTCTTCTACATCTGATCCAGCCCTTTTCTCTCCCTCCAAGATTCCTAACTTCCTCTACCTCCCATGATTATTTGTTTTCCTTCCTAAGTAGGACATAAGCATTCACACTTGGGTCTTCTTTCTTGCGCTTCATATGGTCTGTGCATTGTATCCTGGGTATTCTTAGCTTTTCCCCTAATATCTACTTATCAGTGAGTACATACAATGTGTGTCCTTTTGTGACTAGGTTCCCTCACTTAGGATGAGGATGATGTTTTCCAGTTCCATCCATTTGCCTAGGAATTTTAGGAAGTCATTGTATTTAATACCTAAGTAGTACTCCATTGTGTTAATATACATTTTCTGTATCCATTCCTCAGTTAAGGGACATCTGAGTTGTCTCCAAATTCTGGCTACTATAAATAAAACTTATATAAACAGAGTGGAGCATGTGTCCTTGTTATATGTTGGAGCATCTTTTGGGTATATGCCCAGTAGTGGTGTGGTTAGGTCCTCTGGTAGAACTATGTCCAATTTCCTGAGGAACCTCCAGAATAATTTCCAGAGTGGTTGTAATGGCTTGCAATCCCACCAGCAATGGAGAAGTGTTCCTTTTTCTCCACATGCTCACCAGCATCTGCTGTTACCTGACTTTTTGATCTTAGCCATTTTGACTGTGTGAGGTCGAATCTCAGGATTATTTTGATTTGTATTTCCCTGATGACTAAGGATGTTGAACATTTATTTAGGTGCTTCTCAGACATTCAAGATTCCTCATTTGAGAATTCTTTGTTTAGCTCTGTACCCCTTTTTAATAGGGTTATTTGGTTCTCTGAGTTTTACCTTCTTGAGATCTTTGTATAAATTGGATATTAGCCCTCTGTCAGATGTAGAGTTGGTAAAGATAGTTTGTTGATGTTTTGTCCTATTGACAGTGTCCTTTGCCTTTTTTTAATTGTTGAGCATGAGCCATTGGTATTCTGTTCTGGAAATTTTGCCCTGTGCAGATGTGTTTGAGGGTCTTTCATACCTTCTCTTTTATTAGATTCAACATTTGCTGTGGTCCATGATCCACTTGGAGTTGATTATTGTATACGGAGATAAGAATGGAACACTTTGCATTCTTCTACATGCCAAATGCCACTTGAACGAGCACCATTTGTTAAAGATGCTGTCTTTTTTCCACTGGATGGTTTTGGTTTTGTTGTCAAAGACCAGATGACCATTGGAGTGACAGTTTATTTGGGTGTACCTGTTCTGTCACCTATTATTTGGTTACTCCAGCCTAGATATTTTCATATTGGAAAAGGGACTATGACTACATTATTAAATATTATCATTTCTGTTCATCTAATAACAAATTATTTCATAACCAGGGATATATGTCAACTATTATTTGTTACTCTGACATAGTTATGTTCATGGTAGAAAATAGTATAATCTAGTACAATCTTTAATTGTGTTGGTTTAAATGCATTAATAATAAACTAATAATTCTTCATGCTTACTGGTGCTCATCTAGCCTTCTATATCCAGAATTCCTTGCTTAGGAAATGTTGCCCCTACAATGATTGTGTCTTCCCATTCCAATTAGTATAGCAAGATAAGCCCCCTTTGTCATGATCACTGATCAGCCTAACTTGGACAGTTCTTCACTGAGACTCTACGGGTAAATCAAAATTATGTCAAATTCAATACACTAAGCATAACACAACCATAAATATTTTAGCTCCATACAGTTCTTAATATGGTATAAAATAATTTCTCTTAGCTTGTTCTAGGATTATTTGGATTTTATCTTTCTTATAAATATTAAAATAACTTAGGTTATTTGTACATGTTAAAAAGAAAAATAAACCTACTGAGACTTTAATGATAAACAGATCAACAGATCAATTTGGGAAGAACTGCATTTAAATTTGTATATAACCTAATATATGACAAAATATAGTTTACACAAGATTCACATATGCTTTACTAAGTCTATTACTAATTTTTATATTTATATGCAAGAAAATGATTTTCTCCCATGTTTGTTTTTAACATTGTATTATAAGTCAAATGAAAATTATTTTGCTATCAATTATAAAATTATATTGTAATACTTAACAAGATATCCCACTTACAGATACTCTTTCTGTTGTATACAAATATTTATCCATGTTTACACCCCAGACTCTTGTGGTTTCTACTATTAAAGTTAATGATGACAGATATAATGCACTTAAATTTTAGGGAGACCGAATGTGCAACCACCAAATTACTCCATTAAAGTTTATGGTCTGTTTTCCTATTAGATTAGGATACTGCACTATATAATGCTTTTAGTGTAAAACCAGATATCTACCATAACCTAATGTTGTTTATTATTTTTACTAAATTATGTTTATAGCCATGTATAATTTAACATCAGATCTTTTTTGTTATTTAGCACCACATCTAGTTTTTTTGTCCTTTTTCTTCTTTGCTGAGATTACTACTGAGTTATTGTAGCTAATGCTTATGGAAATATAAGAAGGAAATATACTTTAAATAATAATTATTTGACTTACCTCAAGTTACTTTGAGTAGATATATGATAATTTTAGTTATTAACTTGAATACCACACTATTTTATGAAAAAGTGTTATTTTTGAATAGTTATATGATAGCTTTCAGTTACGAAATTTATTATCACACTATTAAAAAGTGTTATGTTATTTTTCTATATTTGGTTAATAAAAGGTAGACTAAAGAAATCTTTAGCTCTTTCAAAATAACAAGATCAAAGATTACTCTTTCCTTTCAGTTAGTATTCTGAACTCAAACATTGTCATTTTGAAAACTTTTCTCCAGCCAAACTGTCATTTTATTTCTTAAAGACAAACGTGAAAAACTTTGTGAAAATTTCATGGAAATTTTATTTGAAACAAGGTGGACTTTGCTCTATCAAAACCTGTCTTTACTGAAGATTTTACAAAAGTCTGTGATCAAATCTACTTGAAATTTTAAAATGGAGTATGAATTGTCAAAACCTGCCAAAACAAGCTATGCATTTTCTATGCAAGAAATACTCTAAGCAAATACACCCAGGAGGAGTAGAAGGCAGGAAATAATCAAACTCAGAGCTGAAATTAAGCAAGTAGAAACAAAAAGGACCATAGAAAGAATCAACAGAACCAAAAGTTGGTTCTTTGAGAAAATCAACAAGATAGATAAACCCTTAGCCAGACTAAGGAGAGGACACAGAGAGTGTGTCCAACTTAACAAAATCAGAAATGAAAAGGGAGACATAAATACAGAATCAGAGGAAATTCAAATTCAAAAAATCATCAGATCCTACTACAAAAGACTATATTTAACAAAACTTGAAAATCTGCAGGAAATGGACAATTTCTTAAGCAAATACTAGGTACCAAAGTTAAATCAGGAACAGATAAACCATTTAAACAACCCCATAACTCCTAATGAAATAGAAACAGTCATTAAAGTTCTCCCAAAAAAAAAAAAAAAAAAAGAGCCCAGGTCCAGACAGGTGTAGTGCAGAATTCTATCAGACCTTCATAGAAGACCTCATACCAATATTATCCAAACTATTCCACCAAATTGAAACAGATGGAGCCCTACCGAATTCTTTCTATGAAGCCAAAATTACTCTTATACCTAAACCACACAAAGACCCAACAAAGAAAGAGAACTTCAGAGCAATTTCCCTTATGAATATCAACAATAAAACTACTCAATAAAATTCTGGCAACCCGAATCCAAGAGCACATCAAAACAATCACCCACCATGATCAAGTAGGCTTCATTCCAGGCATGCAGGGATGGTTTAATATATGGAAAACCATCAACGTAATCCATTATATAAACAAACTGAAAGAACAAAACCACATGATCATTTCATTAGATGCTGAGAAAGCATTTGACAAAATTCAACACCCCTTCATGATAAAAGTCCTGGAAAGATCAGGAATTCAAGGTCCATACCTAAACATAGTAAAAGCCATATACAGCAAACCAGTCGCTAACAATAACTAAATGTAGAGAAACTTGAAGCAGTCCCACTAAAATCAGAGACTAGACAAGGCTGCCCACTCTCTCCCTACTTATTCAATATAGTTCTTGAAGATCTAGCCAGAGCAGTCAGAAAACAAAAGGAGATCAAGGGGATACAGATTGGAAAAGAAGAAGTCAAAATATCACTATTTGCAGATGATATGATAGTATATTTAAGTGATCCCAAAAGTTCCACCAGAGAACTACCAAAGCTGATAAACACCTTCAGCAAAGTGGCTGGGTATAAAATTAACTCAAATAAATCATTGCCTTCCTCTACCCCAAAGAGAAACAAGCCTATAAAGAAATTAGGGAAACGACACTCTTCATAATAGTCCCAAATAATATAAAATACCTTGGTGTGATTTTAACCAAGAAAGTAAATGATCTGTACAATAAGAACTTCAAGCCTCCGAAGAAAGAAATTGAAAAAGACCCCAGAAGATGGAAAGATCTCCCATGCTCATGGATTGGCAGGATTAATATAGAAAAAAATGGCCATTTTACCAAAAGCGATCTGCAGATTCAATGCAATCCCCATCAAAATACCAATCCAATTCTTCAGAGAGTTTGACAGAACAATATGCAAATTCTTCTGGAATAACAAAAAACCCAGGATAGCTAAAACTATCCACAACAATAAAAGGACATCTGGGGGAATCACTATCACTGAACACAAGCAGTAATAAAAGCAATAGGGATAAAAACTGCATGGTATTGGTACAGAGACAGACAGATAGAGCAGTGGAATAGAACTGAAGACCAAGAAATGAACCCACACACCTATGGTCACTTGATTTTTGACAAAGGAGCCAAAACCATCCACTGGAAAAAAGATAGCATTTTCAGCAAATGATGCTGGTTCAACTGGAGGTCAGCATGTAGAAGAATGCATATAGAACCATTCTTATCACGCTGCACAAAGCTAAAGTCCAAGTGGATCAAGGACCTCCACATCAAACCAGATACACTCAAAGTAAGAGAAGAAAAAGTGATGAAGCATCTCGAACTCATGGGAACTGGAGAAAATTTCCTGAACAAAACAACAATGGCTTATGTTCTAAGATCAAGAATTGACAAATGGGATCTCATAAAACTGCAAAGCTTCTGTAAGGCAAAGGAAACTGTGGTTAGGACAAAACTGCAACCAACAAATTGGGAAAAGATCTTTACCAATCCTAAAACTGATAGAGGGCTTATATCCAAAATATACAAAGAACTCAAGAAGTTAGACCACAGGGAGAAAAATAACCCTATTAAAAAATGGGGTTCAGAGCTAAACAAAGAATTCACAGCTGAGGAATGCCAAATGGCTGTTAAACACCTAAAGAAATGTTCAACATCTTTAGTCATAAGGGAAATGCAAATCAAAACAACCCTGAGATTTCACCTCACACCAGTGATAATGACTAAGATCAAAAACTCAGGTGACAGCAAATGCTGGCAAGGATGTGGAGAAAGAGGAACACTCCTCCATTGTTGGTGAGATTGCAGACTGCTACAACCATTCTGGAAATCAGTCTGGAGGTTCCTCAGAAAATTGGACATTGAACTACCTGAGGACCCAGCTATACCTCTCTTGGGCATATACCTACAAGGTGCCCCAACATATAACAAAGACACATGCTCCACTCTGTTTATAGCAGCCTTACTTATAATAGCCAGAAGCTGGAAAGAACCCAGATGCCCTTCAACAGAGGAATGGATACAGAAAATGTGGTACATCTACACAATGGAATATTAATCAGCTATCAAAAACAATGACTTTATGAAATTCATAGGCAAATGGATGGAACTGGAAAATATCATCCTGAGTGAGGTAACCCAATCACAGAATAACACACATGGTATGCACTCATTGATAAGTGGCTATTAGCCCAAATGCTTGAATTACCCTAGATGCACAGAACACATGAAACTTAAGAAGGATCACCAAAATGCAAATGCTTCACTCCTTCTTTAAAAGGGGAACAAGAATACCCTTGGCAGGGAATAGGGAGGCAGAATTTAGAACAGAGGCAGAAGGAACACCCATTCAGACCCTTCCCCACAGGTGGCCCATACATATACAGCCACCCAATTAGATAAGATGGATGAAGCAAAGAAGTGCAGGCCGACAGGAACCGGATGTAGATCTCTCCCGAGAGACACAGCCAGAATACAGCAAATACATAGGTGAATGCCATCATTAAACCACTGAAGTTAGAACGGAACCCCCTTGAAGGAATCAGAGAAAGGACTGGAAGAGCTTGAAGGGGCTCGAGACCCCATAGGAACAACAATGCCAACAAACCAGAGCTTCCAGGGACTAAACCACTACCCAAAGACTATACATGGACTGGCCCTGGGCTCCAACCTCATAGGTAGCAATGAATAGCCTAGTATGAGCACCAGTGGAAGGAGAAGCCCTTGGTCCGAACAAGACTGAATCCCCAGTGGACGTGATCGTTTGGGGGAGGGTGGTAATGGGGGAGGATGGGGAGGGGAACACCCATATAAAAGGGGAGGGGGAGGGGCTAGGGGGATGTTGGCCTGGAAAAGGGGAAGGGGAATAACAAACGAAATGTAATACTCAAGGAATAATAAAAGAAAAAAAGTAGTTAAAATTTTTTGATTTATTTAAAATCCTATAAAAATGACTCCTGGGTAAGAACAATGTATTCTTATCCAGCTAATTTTAAAAACAAATAAAGATGAAAACAAGTACCTAAATAAAAAAAAAAGAAATAGTCTATCTTAGGCACAAGTATCTTGATTTCTCCAAATTTCCCCATAATACAATTCAGTTATTTGATCTGGAGTAGGATTTCTTTATTTTCATAAAACACATATTTGGAAATACAAGTTTTGTTTAGAGAATATTATTAGCCTGTTTACAAATGGCCTTAACACACTGAATAAAATTAGTACTCATAGTGGCAAAAATAACCGTCTCTATCAATTTCCAGATATTCCCTCAGAAATAAAACCTCTATGACTTGGGTACTGCTGCTAATTTACAACGTGATAGCTACAACTGTTTAAAGTCAATCAGCTTTAAGATTTGTGAACAATATTTTACCAAATATTGTTATATTTTTAGATTATTACAGTTAAAATAATTGATTCTGTATTTTGTGCTCTGTATTGAAATATTTACTGAAGAAATAAATCGTATTTAACAAGATAATATGAAATGCTTACTTAGCTAAGACAGTCAACTACTGTGTTTCTTTTCCCTGATGACTATTTTCATTCAGCATGTCAGTAAAGTCTAAGACAATTTAAAACCAAAGTAAGAACTTTTGTCTTCATCTTTGAAAAGAACCAATATTTGTAGATTAAATGACAGAACAAAGCAAAGAGTTGTAGAATTGCAGCAGCAGAAATGAGTGAATGTAAGTATGGATTGAATGAATTGAGGATTGCTTGGAGATTCTTCCAGTACTGTCTCTTAGTATGCAAAAGTCTGCAATCCTTTTAGTAAAGAACAATTAAGTGTTCTGCAGAAAAAAAAATGGTAAACTGATTTTCTTGCATATGCTTCCTCTTAATTTTTCAGCTCAAATAAATGTATACCAAAAGGACACATTTTGTGGTAGTACATTCTGATTTTCTTCCAACTCTGCCAGGAAATAAGAGCTTGCATTAATTAGATCAACATATCACAAGTGTTTCATATTCTCAAAGTATAAAATAAGTTGAATGTTATATGTTAAAAAGAATGCTAGGTGTTACTGAGCTCAACAAAGAAGACAAGGGAGTTCATTAAAAGAAAGGTAACGCATAAATGATTTAACGTTATGGAATAAATAAAATGGGAAAATAATTTTCAAATCTATGAATTGGGAAGGAAGAAAGAACATTGTTTATATGTGTATACATTTACTCAGTGATATATTCCTTCGCTTTGTATTTACTAGATTTAGTTTTACATAAATCTATGAACAATGCCATATTAGTGAGCAGTAAAACCAGATTTGCACTGCATTTCTTTATTGTTTCAAAGAAATATTGCTGTTTAAAATGTTCTAGAAATTATGCAAAAGGACAACATTTCTGCATGTACATAGGGTGTGTTGCCACTGTAGGTGATACAAATACACAATATAAAAACAAGCAAGGAGGCAAAGACCAAACAGTGATAATTTATGAGTTCCAACAATGCAATGATAAATTTTGAATCACAATTAAAACAAACAAAATGCTGCCCTAAGTGTTAAAATTCAGATGATCACTAGTGTGAGCTAAAGAATGTAAGAAGTTGCTTTCAGATATTTTGTCAAATAAGATATATTACAAATCTTTTTGTATAAAGTCCATAAGCATAAACAAAAGGTGGAAAGGAATATATCTAGAAAAATTTTAAAATTCAAATACTTGTAATCCCAGAATTTGGCAGATAACAGCAGGAGTATTTGATTCCTTTCTAGTCTATACTGTGAATTCTAGGCTATAGTTTGCTGCCCTGTCTCAAAAGAAACAAACCAACCAAGGTAGAAAAAATAGAGATATAAGAACTGTAAGAACACAGCATTTATATTCTACACCTTTCTCTCCATCTAAAACACTACTCCCATTCCTAATATTCCCCTCACAGAGTCCCTCACCCATACCCCCTTCTCTTCTCCTCTGAGAATACACTCCTACCCCCACCCCGGGTAAACCCGTAACTCTGTGCATCAAGGCTCTGCTAGAATAGGCTCGTCTTCTTCCACTGAGGCCAGAGAAGTCAGCCATAGAAAGTGAGCTGCATGTCTGCTTCATATATGCAGAGGTCCTGACCATGTAAGCTCTTTGTTTGGTGGCTCAGTCTCTGAGAACTCCGAGGGACCATGACTCTGTCTTTCTGTGGGCTTCTTAGGCCCTTCTACACAATCAATCCTTTCCCAAACTCTTCCATTAGAGTCCCTGACCTCCATCCAATGTTTGGCCGTGGATATCTGCATCTGTCACAATTAGCTGCTGGGTACAGCTTCTCAAAGGAAAGTTGTGCTACATTCCTTTTGTAAGTTATAACCCATGGGATGGGTTTCATTGGGTTTCAAGATGGACTAGTTATTGGTTAGTAACTCCTTCAGTCTTTGCTCTATCTTTGTTTCTGAATTTCTTTTAGACAGGACAAATTTTGGGTCAAAAGTTTTGTGGTTGTGTTAGTATTCTTATCCATCCACTGGAGATCCTGCCTGGCTAAAAAAGGGGGTCTCTTTAGGATCCTTGGTGGGGGGGGGTCGATAAGGGGAGATGGATGGGGAGGGGAGCACCTTATAGAAGGGGAGAGGGAGGGGTTAGGGGGCTTATGAACAGGAAACTGGGAAAGGACATGACATTTGAACTATAAATAAGAAATACCCAATTAAAAAAATAAAAGGATCCATGTCCCAACTCTTAGGTGTCTTGGTTAAGGTTAATCTCATTGACTCCTGGGAGCATCCCCGATTCCAGGTCTCTGGGACTTCCTAGAGAGTCTCCACACACTCTCACCCCTGTTAGCTGTAGAATGTCCTTCATTCTGCTGGCCCTCTGGGACTGTCTCATGTCTCTAATCTGACTTGAACCTGTCCCTTCCTTATCCCTTCTCATCCATTTTGCCTCCCTCCCTCTGCCTCTTAATACGATTTTGTTTTACCTTGTAAGTGTGATTTAAGCATCACCACTTGAGCCTTCTATCTTGTATAACATTGTTGTGTCTGTGGGGTATATCATAAGAATTCTTTTAGCTGTGTTAAATCTCATAAATATTTATCTGATATCTTTATGTTCACTTTGTTTAAATACTGGAAAATTAATTCACTGAATTTTTATACCCTTCTTTGAAAATCATACCCCAAATCTATATAATAAAATATAAAAGAAATAACCCTACTGCAGCTATTACAAATGTTATCTAAATATTTATATTCTTACATTAATTTGCTTGTAATCTATAAATAATTGAGAATCTGATACACAAAACATACTGAAAGTGTTTCTGTTATTTAAATAAATATATAGATGCTTTATTCTGTAAATATGTTTCACAAATGTATCATTTATTATCACGAAGTTCACTGTCCCATTGCATAAATTCTACCTAACAATCGTTGTTGTTGATATTAATAGTAGATCTTTTTACACATTTGATGTGTCATTATTGTCATCATTTATAGTCATTTCCTACACAATTGCTATAATAATACAGGTTTGACTTTTTCATATTTGGCATTTGTGTCTTCCTTGATAATGACAGATGTTATTAATTATATATTCATATATATAATTTTCCTTTTGAATTTCTTAAAACCGATGTAACAAATCTGTCTTTTGAAGGGATATTTACTTTATTTTGTAAATTTCAGTTTTTTCTTGTTTTATAATTTTATGACTCATTAAATTCTGTGTAAATTAATTTGTGTGTTTCTGGATAACAAAAGTAATTTTTCAAATATTAGAAGAGGTGCATTCTGATTTATATATTTATAGTTCCCAGATACTGGGCTGGAGAGATGGCTCAGCGGTTAAGAGCACCCAACTACTCTTCCAGAGGTCCTGAGTTCAATTCCCAGCAACCACATGGTGGCTCACAACCATCTGTAAAGAGATCTGATGCCCTCTTCTGGTGTATCTGAAATAGTTCCCAGATACTGAGAGAATGAGTTCTGTCTAAATAGTCATTCTTTCCTTCTCACTTGCACAGTTGTTATTCATTTTGTTTTATTGAATATCTCATGTATTTACATTTCAAATGTTATCCTCTTTTCTCATCCTCTCACACCTCCCTCCCACCTCTCTCATCCTCTCTCCACTTGCTTCTTTGAGGATAATCCCCCTCCCACCAACCCACTCCCACCTCACCACCCTGACATTCCCCTATACTGGAGAAACTAGCCTTAACATGACCAAGGGCTTCTACCCCTATTGATGCCAGACAATGCTATCCTCTGCTACATATGGGACTAAAGGCAAGAGTTCCTACATGTGTTACTCAATGATCAGTAATTTAGTCCCTGGGAACTCTGGAATATCTGGTTGTTTTATATTGTTGTTCTTCCCGTGTAGTTACAAACCCCTTCAGCTCCTTCAGTCCTTAAACTCTTCCATTGGCATCTCCATGCTTAGTCCTGTGGTTAGCTGCAAGCATCCTCATCTGTATCCGTAAGGCTCTAGCAGAGCCTCTCAGTAGACATCCATATCAGGCTCCTGTCAACAAACACTTCTTGGCATCAGCAATAGTGACTGAGTTTGGTGGCTACATAAGGGTTGGATCCCCAGGTGGGGCAGTCTATGGATCACATTTCCTTTAGTCCATGTTCCACTCTTTACCCTGTATTTCCTGCAGTGAGTATTTTGTTATCCCTTCTAAGAAGGACTGAAGCATCCACATTTAGGTATTTCTTCTTCTTGAACTTCATGTGGTATTTTAATTTTATCTTGGATATTCTGAGCTTTTGGGCTAATATCTACTTATCAGTGACTACATACCATTTGTATTCTTTTGTGACTAGATTACCTCATTCAGGATGATATTTTCGAGAGACACATCCAGAGCATGTCCAATACAGAGGTCAATGGTAGCAGCAAACCACTGAACTGAGAACAGGACTCGTTGGGGGAATTATAGGAAGTACTGAAAGAGCTGAAGGGTCTTGTAACCCTATAAAAACAACAATGCCAACCAACCAGAGCTTCCAGGGACTACACCACTACCAAAAGTCTATATGTGGACTGAGCCAGGGCTCCAACTGCATATGTAGCAGAGAATAGCCTTGTTGGGGCACCAGTAGAAGGGGAAACCCTTGGTCCTGCCAAGGTTGGAACCCCACTTCAAGGGAATATGGGAGGCAGTAAGAGGGATGTTTGGGGGGAATACCCATATGGGGGAGGGGGAAGGAAGGGGATGAGGACTTATGGACAGGAAACGGGGAAAGGGAATAACATTTGAAATGTAAGTAAAGAAATATATCTAATAAAAAATGAAATAAAAAAGAATTTCATGAAGTCATTATTTATAATAGTTGAGTAATAATCCATTGTGTAAATGTACCAAATTTTCTGTATCCATTTCTCTTTTAAGGACATCTGGGTCCTTTCCAGCTTTGGCTACTATAAGTAGGACTACTATGAATATAGTGGAGCCTGTGTCCTTGTTATATGTTGGAGTAGCTTTTGGGTATATTCCCAAAAGTGTTATACCTGGGTCCTCAGGTAGTAATATGTCCAGTTTTCAGAGGAACCGTCACAATGGTTTCAAGAGAGGCTGTACCAGCTTGGAATCCCACAATAATGGAGGAGTGCTCCTCTTTCTTTTTTTTTTTAATTTAGAGAATACTTTATTAGTTTTTGTAATCAAACCCACGTACATAAGACCTTACATATTTAATACAGTGTGTTACCCCTGTACAAATGGAAAAAACTTAAGTTCAACATTTCTAGACCAATATTGCTGTTAATTTCTGTACAGTGCCAACTCAACACAGTAAACGGGGATACTTTTTTCCAAAGTTGACAGCACAGGTAAAGTTTCAAACAATTCAAATTATATATCTGTATATATATATTTATATTTATATAAAAAGACCAATAATAGCAGTGTGTTATGCATCAACAGTAGCAACAGCTTTTCCAGGTTCTGCAGTCATCTGAACAAAACTGTAGAGACATCCAGCATACTCCATTAAAAAAAAAAAAGTAAAAAAAAAAAAAACCCGAGAAAACAGCACAGTTCTGTTAATCTTGTGGTACCTGGCACCATTTTTTTTTAAAATTAGCTTCTCAATCATCATCTGGAAAGAAAACATTCTGAGCAACATCATTAAAAACAGCTCTGATAAAGCACGGTCACTACTACGTATCATAAAGCAGGTACAAGCTATTTTACATCCACAGAGGTATGATACAGTACTGTCCTACATCTATAATACTAGAGGATACAATTTAAAAGGCATTATTTGAGACTTGATTCTACTTTTCCAGCAGAGGGCCCAAAGGATGGTGTGACACAGCTTTGTAAAGAAACATACTCTAGACAGGATTTCCTTTCACTAGTGGCACAGTTCTAAGGATTCATTCTCTCCATGAATGTCAGCTAAAACCATTATTAAAAAAATGAAATATCCCTAGAACAAAACCGTATAACCACCGGATTCACATGAAGATGACCTAGTGGAGACAAGCTGGACCTCACCTTACCAACAAGCTATCAAATCTGTTATGTTTAAACAGTGAGACCTCCAAGGAAGGAGATACCAAGTAGTGCTTCAAAGCTTCGGACCACAATCAAACACAGCATCCTTTTCAACAGAAGCAGAAGCTCATCTGAATATGCTCATGGATGCTGACATCAACATTTAATCATCTCCTCACTCATCCAGGAAGAGGGGGAGATCAGTTACTACTGTACTTTATTGTGTTCAACCAAATCACCATGTTACAAAAATAGCAAGCTGCCATAATAAAAAATAAGGCTCCTCTATCCAGCACCAGATAGCATCATTTTACTTTCAAGCCTAGAAATTGCACACTTGTATATAAAACAATCGCAGATGAGGATTGAGAGTTCATCTTGGTGGATTTTTCCTTTGATGAATATGAAGTGTCCTTCCTTATCTTTTTTGATGACGTTTAATTGAAAATTGATTTTATTTGATATTAGAATGGCTACTCCAGCTTGCTTCTTCTGACCATTTGCTTGGAAAGTTGTTTTCAGCCTTTCACTCTGAGGTAGTGTCTGTCTTTGTCTCTGAGGTGTGTTTCCTGTAGGCAGCAGAATGCAGGGTCCTCATTGCATATCCAGTTTGTTAATCTATGTCTTTTTATTGGGGAGTTGAGGCCATTGATGTTGAGAGATATTAAGGAATAGTGATTATTGCTTCCTGTTATATTCATATTTGGATGTGAGGTTATGTTTGTGTGCTTTCATTCTCTTTGTTTTCTTGCCAAGACGATTAGTTTCTTGCTTCTTCTAGGGTATAGATTGTCTCCTTATGTTGGGCTTTACCCTTTATTATCCTTTGTAGTGCTGGATTTGTAGAAAGATATTGTGTAAATTTCGTTTTGACATGGAATATCTTGGTTTCTCCATCTATGTTAATTGAGAGTTTTGCAGGATACTATAACCTGGGCTGGCATTTGTGTTCTCTTAGGGTCTGTATGACATCTGTCCAGGATCTTCTGACCTTCATAGTTTCTGGCGAAAAGTCTGGTGTGATTCTGATAGGTCTGCCTTTATATGTTACTTGACCTTTTTCCCTTACTGCTTTTAATATTCTTTCTTTATGTTGTGCGTTTGGTGTTTTGACTATTATGTGACAGGAGGTGTTTCTTTTCTGGTCCAAACTATTTGGAGTTCTGTAGGCTTCTTGTATGCCTATGGGTATCTCTTTTTTTAGGTTAGGGAAGTTTTCTTCTATGATTTTGTTGAAGATATTTACTGGTCCTTTGAGCTGGGAGTCTTCACTCTCTTCTATACCTATTATCCTTAGGTTTGATCTTCTCATTGAGTCCTGGATTTCCTGTATGTTTTGGACCAGTACCTTTTTCCGATTTACATTATCTTTGACAGTTGAGTCAATGATTTCTATGGAATCTTCTGCTCCCGAGATTCTCTCTTCCATCTCTTGTATTCTGTTGGTGAAGCTTGTATCTACAGCTCCTTATCTTTTCTTTTGATTTCCTATGTCCAGGGTTGTTTCCATGTGTTCTTTCTTGATTGCTTCTATTTCCATTTTTAATTCCTTCAACTGTTTGATTGTGTTTTCCTGGAATTCTTTCAGGGATTTTTGTGACTCCTCTCTACGGGCTTCTACTTGTTTGTTTATGATTGCCTGGAATTCTTTCAGGGTTTTTTGTGATTCCTCTCTGTAGGCTTCTACTTGTTCTCTAAGGGAGTTCTTTATGTCTTTCTTGAAGTCCTCCAGCATCATGGTCAAATATGATTTTGAAACTAGATCTTGCTTTTCTGGTGTGTTTGGATATTCCGTGTTTGCTTTGGTGGGAGAATTGGGCTCCGATGATGCCATGTAGTCTTGGTTTCTGTTGCTTGGGTTCCTGCACTTGCCTCTTGCCATCAGATAATCTCTAGTGTTACTTTGTTCTGCTATTTCTGACCGTGGCTAGACTGTCCTATAAGCCTGTGTGTCAGGAGTGCTATAGACCTGTTTTCCTGTTTTCTTTCAGCCAGTTATGGGGACAGAGTGTTCTGCTTTCGGGCGTGTAGTTTTTCCTCTCTACAGGTCTTCAGCTGTTCCTGTGGGCCTGTGTCTTGAGTTCACCAGGCAGGTTTCTTGCAGGGGAAAAGTTGTTCCTACCTGTGGTTCCAAGGCTCAAGTTTGCTCGTGGGGTACTGCCTAAGTCCTCCCTGCGGCGGCAGCAACCGGGAAGATCTGCGCCGCTCTTTCCGGGAGCCTCTGTGCACCAGGGTTCCAGATGATGTTTGGTGTTTTCCTCTGGCGTCTGGATGTGCACAGAGTGCAGTCTCTTCTGGTCTCCCAGGCGTGTCCGCCTCTCTGAAGGTTTAGCTCTCCCTCCCACGGGATTTGGGCGCAGAGAACTGCCTATCAGGTCTGCTTCCTTCAGGTTCCGGCGGTGTCTCGGGCGCAGGGGTCCTGCCGCTCCTGGGCCCTCCCCTACGGGAACCCAGAGGCCCTACACAGTTGCCTCTTGGGCCAGGGATGTGGGCAGGGGTGGGCAGTGTTGGTGGTCTCCTCTGCTCTGCAGCCTCAGGAGTGCCCACCTGATCAGGCGGTGAGGTCTCTCTCGCTCCTCTTTCTTAACATCCTTGCCACATCTGCTGAGTATTTGATCTTAGCCAGTCTGACTGATGTGAGGTGGAATTTCAGGGTTTTTTTTTTTTTTTTTTGTTTGTTTTGTTTTGTTTTTATTTGTGTTTCCCTGATGATTAAGAATGATGAACATTTTCTTTAGGTGCTTGATTGCCATTCAATATTCATCACTTGAGAATTCTGTTTAGCTCTGCACTTTTCTGGAGTCTAGCTTCATGACTTCTTTGTATATATTAGATATTAGCCTTCTATCAGATATAGGATTAGAAAAGATCTTTTCCGAATGTGTAGGTTGTTATTTTGTCCCATTAGCCGTGTTCTTTGCCTTACAGAAAGATTCTTTGCAGTTTTATGAGGTCAATTTGTCAATTGTTGATCTTAGGGCAGAAGCCATTGGTGTTCTGTTCAGGAAATTTTCCCCTGGGCCTATGTGATCAAGGCTCTTCCCCACATTCTCTTCTATTAGTTTCAGTGTATCTGGTTTTATGTCAAGGTACTTGATCCACTTGGACTTGTACTTTGTATTGAATATAAGAATAGATTGATTTGCATTCTTCTCCATGCTGACCTCCAGTTGAACCTACACTATTTGTTGAAAATGCTGTCTTTTTTCCTCTGGATGGTTTTAGCTCCTTTGTCAAAGACTAAGTGACCGTAAGTGTGTGGGTTCATTTCTGGTTCTTTAATTCTCTTCCATTAATCTATCTGCCTGTCTCTGTATCAATATCATGAAGGTTTTATGACTATTGATCTGTAAACAGCTAGAGGTCAGGGATGGTGATTCCCCCAGAAGTTCTTTTATTGTTGAAGATAGTTTTTGCTCTCCTGTGTTTTTTCTTTATTCAAAATGAATTTATAAATTGGTCTTTAAAACATTATGAAGAATTGAGTTGTAATTTTCATGGGGATTTCACTCAATCTGTTGATTGCTTTTGGTAAGATGGCCATTTTTATAATATTAATTCTGCCAATTCATGAGCCTGGGAGATCTTTCCATCTTCTGAGATCTTTGATTTCCTTCTTCAGATACTTGAAGTCCTTATCATACAGATCTTTCACTTGCGTGGATAGGGTCAGACCAAGATATTTTATATTATTTGTGATTATTGGAAATTGTGTACTTTCCCTATTTACTTTTGCAGCATGTTTACCCTTTGAGTAGAGGAAGGCTGATTTGTTTGAGTTACTTTTATATTTACCTAATTTGCTGAAATTGTTTATCAGGTTTAGGAGTTCTCTGGTGAAGATTTTGGCGACACCTAAGTATACTATCATGTCAACTGCAAATAGTGATACTTTGACTTCCTCCTCTCCAATTTGTATCCCTTTGTCCTCCATATTTTGTCTAATTCCTCAGGCTAGCACTTCTAGCACCATACTTATTATGTAGGGAGAATGGGCACCCTTGTCTACTACCTGATTTTACTGGATTGCTTCAAGTTTCTCTCCATTTAGTTGGATGTTGGCTACTGGTTCGCTGTATATTGCCATTACTATGTTTAGCTATGGGCTTTGAATTCCTGATCTTTCCAAGGATTTTATCATCTAGGAGTGTTGAATTTTGTCAAATGCATTCTCAGCATGTATCGAAATGATCATGAGGTTTTTTTTTTCTTTAAGTTTGTTTACATAGCTGATTACATTAATGGATTTCCATCTATTGAACCACCCTTGCATCCCTGGGATGATGCCTGCTTGATCATAATGGATGATCGTTTTGATGTGTTCTTGTATTTGGTTTGCAAGAATTTTATTGAGTATTTTTGCATTGCTATTCATAAGGGAAATTAGTATGAAATTCTCTTCCTTTTTTGGGTCTTTGTGTGGTTTAGGTATACGTTTAATTGTGACTTCATAGAAAGAATTAGGTAGTGTTCCTTCTGTTTCTATTTTGTGGAATAATTTGGACAGTATTGGTATTAGGTCTTCTATGAATGTCTAATAGAGTCTGCACTAACCCCATTTTTGGGGGATGTTTGGGAGACCGTTAATTTTATTTTTATTTTATTTCTTTCAAGGTCATGGGACTGTTTAGATAGTTTACCTAATCCTGATTTAAGTTAGGTACGATGTATCTCTCTAGAAAATCGTCCATTTTCTCCAGATTTTCCTGTTTGTCGAGTATAAGCTTTTGTACTAGGATCTGATCTTTTTTTTTTTTTTTTAATTTCCTCATTTCCTGTTATGTCTCCATTTTCATTTCTGATTTTGTTAATTTGGATATTGTTTCTGTGCTCTCTGGTTAGTCTAGCTAAAAGTTTATCTATCTTGGTGATAGTCTCAAAGAACTAGCTGCTAGTTTTGTTGATTCTTTGTATAGTTCTTTTTGTTTCTACTTGGTTGATTTCAGCTCTGAGTTTGATTATTTCCTGCAGTATACTCTTCTTTGGTGTATTTGCTTCTTTTTGTTCTAGTGCTTTCAAGTATGCTATCAATCTGTTAATGTATGCTCTCTCCAGTTTCCTTTTAGAGTCACCCAGAGCTATGAGTTTCATTCTTAGCACTACTTTTATTGTGTCCCATAAGTTTGGGTATGATATGCCTTCTTTTTCACTAAATTCTATAAAGTCTTTAATTTCTTACTTTATTTCTTTCTTGACCAAGTTATCATTGAATAGAACATTGTTCAGCCTCTGTGTGTATGTTGGCTTTCTGCTGTTTTTGTTATTTAAGACCAGCCTTAGTCCATGCTTATCTGATAGCATTCATGGTATTTGTTCAATCATCTTGTACCTGTTGAGGATTGTTTGTGATGGATTATATGGTCAGTGTTGAAGAAGGAACCATGAGGTGCTTAGAAGAAGATACATAGATTTCATTTCAATTTAGAATCCTTCTAAAAAAATTTCTTTGGGTACAAAGGTGATTGTTTGATTCCTTACAATTGTGATTTTGTTTTTCCTTACTTTATATTTCACTTTGTAAGACAGAACTTCATGTCATAAAATTTATACTATGAATACAAATTTTAGAATTTTTCAAATCACATTGATCAATTTGAGATGTAGAACACTTGTCAGAAGCCATAGGAGGACAAGCTAATAACTAGCTGGTGATCTTCCTGAGATGGCCTGCTTTATATTTATTATCTAGTCTACAACAGGTTTATTCTTATCAGGCTGGGCCATAGGATAATCGTCTTTAGGAAAGATTCCTGCTATTTATATGCTTTTCTGTATATATATATATATATATATATATATATATATATATATATATATATATATATATCAATCATTAAGTAATAGTCCACCCCTTTGGAGCATATCTCTGCAAATATACAAATATGTATGACCTAGTGATTCTATATAGACAAATTGATGACTTCTTAAGTCTTAATGATGATCCTATAAGAATTCCTAAAATCATATCAGTGATTATTAAGCTCTTTTATAGAGGGACTGCTATTTGGTCCTTGCTGATAGCCAAAACTACAATGAGAACTCTGCCAGTTTCCCATGTGTCAGCAGATAATTGTTCTTAGATGGTAACCAGCCTTTTTCCTACTCAGAGCATATTCTAAGAGGTTGTAAATCAATTAACTGAAGGTCACAAAAAGAGAACTACCATTTTATTATAGGTGATAGGACAAAAGATAAAATGTTGACTGTGTTTATCTATACAAAACTTCACTAGTAACTAGGTTATGATTTTAAACCTTCAGTGAACCTGTGAAACTGTGACAGGTGATGCATCAGGAAGATATTACTACTAATAGATATTACTACTGATGGATGTGCATGTAAATATTCTCAGTATTAAACTTATATTTCAATTTATGATTTTATTTTTTGTGTGAACTTGTGATGAACTTTGTAACATGTAATCATGTATTCTGAAAGATGTATAAGTATTGAGGACAAAGAAAAGAGAGTAGAGATATTTATTCCCTTTCCTGCTTAGGAAAGTAAAATTTTTCGCTTACTAGAATTTTTTGCCTTTCCATGATTACAGAAAACAAAATTTCCCTTTCCCCACTTAGAAAAGATTTTCCCTTTCCCCTGCTTAGGATCTTTCTGTTTCCCACTTAGATAGCTTTCATAGGAACTCTTTACAACTTATTAATAAACATTATAATCACTTTTCTAAGTGTCCCTTTTTCTTCCTGTGACTTCTGACTAGCAGGCTGAAAGAGCCCAGCAGTTCCTGCTGAGATAATACAAAGGCTATTTGCTTAAGCCTTTGCTGTTTTATGAAGAGATGCAAGGGCCAGACTGAAGTTTCTGGCCTCAGAGGAGTACAGAAGGCACCTCAGCTACAGTAGCATAGTAACTTAGATTTAGTTAAGTAAACTTTTTACTATACAGCAGCACTAAATATCTTGTACCAGGAAATCTTACCCCATACCTCATAAGACAAAGACTTACTCTCTGCTGATGCCTTTTCCCCTCTGCTGCCTCAAGAAAGACCCCACCTCCCCATCTTCCTGGGCTGGCCCCCTGCAGAACAGAAAATTAAGTTGAATGCAACCATCTCCATTCCTTGCTTGTTTAGTGCCATTCTTTTTGGATAATTATAATATTAGGCTTCTAATATTTCAGTTGCATTAATGTCATAGTATACAACTGTGGTATAATTAATATATATTGAGTCCTCTTTTTACGTCATGTGACATAAAATTGTGAATATTTATGCTTTATATTATTTTAAAAGTTTTAATTTTTATATCATTTAAAAAATAGGAACTGTCCAAAATATTTTTCCCTCCACCTTTATTAAATTGGTGTTACTTATTAACATTTCAATTGATATTCCTTTTCCCGGTCTCCAGGGCAAAATACCCCTAGTCCTTCCCACTCCCCTTCTATATGGGTGTTCCCCTCCCCATCCTTCCCGCAATACAACCCTCCCCCCAACAATCACATTCACTGGGAGTTCAGTCTTTGCAGGACCAAGGGCTTACCCTTCCACTGGTGCTCCTACTAGGCTATTCATTGCAACCTATGCAGTTGGAGCCCAGGGCCAGTCCATGTATAGACTTTGGGTAGTGGCTTAGTCCCTGGAAGCTCTGGTTGGTTGACATTGTTGTTTATATGGGGTCTCAAGCCCCTTCGAGGTCTTTCAGTCCTTTCTATGAATCCTTCAAAAGAGGTTCCGTTCTCAGTTCGGTGGTTTGCTGTTGGCATTCGTCTATGTATTTGCTGTATTCTGGCTGTGTCTCTCAGGAGAGATCTACATCCAGTCCCTGGCAGCCTGCACTTCTTTGTTTCATGCATCTTATCTAGTTTGGTGGCTGTATATGTTTGGGTCACATGTGGGGCAGGCTCTGAATGGGCATTCCCTCGGCCTCTGTTCTAAACTTTGCCTCCCTATTCCCTCCCAAGGGTATTCTTGTTCCCCTTTCAAAGAAGGAATGAAGCAATTGCATATTGGTCATCCTTCTTGAGTTTCATGTGTTCTGTGCATTTAGGGTAATTGAAGCATTTGGGCTAATATCCACTTATGAATGAGTGCATACCATATGTGTTTTTCTGTGATTGGATTACCTCACTCAGGATTACATTTTCCCGTTCCATTCTTTTGCCTATGAATTTCATACAGTCATTGATTTTGATAGCAGATTAGTATTTCATTGTGTAGATGTACCACATTTTCGGTATCCATTCCTCTGTTGAAGGGCATATGGGTTCTTTCCAGTTTCTGGCTATTATAAATAAGACTGCTATGAACAAAGTGAAGCATGTGTCTTTGTTATATGTTGGATCATCTTAGGGGTATATGCCCAAGAGAGGTATAACTGGGTCCTCAGGTAGTTCAATGTCCAATTCACTGAGGAACCTCCAGACTGATTTCCAGAATGGTTGTACCCATCTGCAATCCCACAAAAAATGGAGGACTGTTCTTCTTTCTCCACATCCTTGCCAGCATCTACTGTCACAGCAGTTTTTAATCGTAGCCATTGTGCTTGGTGTGAGGTAGAATCTCAGGGATGTTTTGATTTGCATTTCCCTTATGACTAAAGATGTTGAACATTTCTTTAGGTACTTCTCAGCCATTCGGCATTCCTCAGCTGTGAATTCTTTGTTTAGCTCTGAAACCCATTTTTAATAGGGTTATTTGTCTCCCTGCAGTCTAACATTATGAGTTCTTTGTATATTTTTGATATAAGCCCTCTATCAGTTTTAGGATTGATACAGATCTTTTCCCAATCTATTGGTTGCCTTTTTGTCCTAACAACAATGTCCTTTGCCTTACAGTAGCTTTGCAGTTTTATGTGATCCCATTTGTCCATTATTAATCCTGGAGCATAAGCCATTTGTGTTTTGTTTAGGAAATTTCTCTAGTGCCCATGTGTTCGAGATACTTCCCTACTTTTTCTTCAATTAGTTAGACTGTGTCTGGTTTGATGTGGAGGTCCTTGATCCACTTGGACTTAAGCTTTGTACAGGGTGAAAAGAATGCGTCGATCTGCATTCTTTTACATGCTGACCTCCACTTGAATCAGCACCATTTACTGAAAATGCTATCTTTTTTCCATTGGATGGTTTTGGCTCCTTTGTCAAAATTCAAGTGACCATAGGTATATCGGTTCATTTCTGTGTCTTCAATTCTATTCCACTGGTCTATATATCTGTCTCTGTACCAATACCATGCAGTTTTTATGACTATTGCTCTGTAATACTGCTTGAGTTCAAGGATACTGATTCCACCAGTAGTCCTTTTATTGTTGAGGATAGTTTTAGCTATCCTGGGTTTTTTGTTATTCCAGATGAATTTGCAAATTGTTCTGTCTAACTCTTTGAAGAATTGGATTGGTATTTTGATGGGGATTGCATTGAATCTATAGATCGCTTTTGGTAAAATGGCCATTTTTACTATGTTAATCCTGTCAATGCATGAGCATGGGAGATTTTTCCATCTTCTGAGATCTTCTTCAATTTCTTTCTTCAGAGGCTTGAAGTTCTTTACATACAGATCCTTCACTTGCTTGGTCATGCTGAGGTATTTTATGTTATTTGGGACTATTATGAGGAGTGTCGTTTCAATAATTTCTTTCTCGGCTTGATTCTCTTTGGTGTAGAGGAAGGCTACTGATTTATTTGAGTTAATTTTATACCCAGCCACATTGCTGAAGGTGTTTATCAGGATTAGTAATTCTCTGGTGGAACTTTTGGGATCACTTAAATATACAATCATATCATCTGCAAATAGTGATGTTTTGACTTCTTCCTTTAAAATCTATATCCCCTCATCTACTTTCGTTGTCTGGTTGCTCTGGCTAGGACTTCGAGAGCCATATTGAATAAGTAGGGAGATAGTGGGCAGCCTTGTCTACTCCCGGATTTTAGTGGGATTGCTTCAAGTTTCTCTCCATTTAGTTTAATATTAGCTACTGGTTTGCTGTATATGGCTTTTACTATGTATAGTTATGGGCCTTGAATTCCTGTTTTTTCAAGGCTTTTTCTCATAAAGCAGTGTTGAATTTTGTCAAATCCTTTCTCAGCATCTAATGAAATGATCATGTGGTTTTTATCTTTCAGTTTGTTTGGTTTGTTTATATAGTGGATTACGTTGATGGTTTTCCATATATTAAAGAATCCCTGCATCCCTGGAATGAAGCCTTCTTGATCATGATGGATGATTGCTCTGATGTGCTCTTGGAGTCAGTTTGCAAGAATTTTATTGAGTATCTTTGTGTTGATATTCATAAGGGAAATTGTTCTGTAGTTCTCTTTCTTTGTTGGATCTTTGGGTGCTTTAGGTACGAGAGTAATTGTGACTTCATAGAAGGAATTAGGTAGCTCTCCATCTGTTTCAATTTTGTGGAATAGTTTGGAAGGTATGAGGTCTTCTATGAAGGTCTGATAGAATTCTACACTGAACGCATCTGGACCTGGGCTCCTTTTAGGTGGGAGACTTTTAATGATTGCTTCTACTTCTTTAGGAGTTATGTCGTGGTTTAAATGGCTTATCTGTTCCTGATTTAACTTCAGTACCTAGTATCTGTCTAGAAAATTGTCCATTTCCTCCAGATTTTCAAGTTTCATTGAATATAGGTTTTTGTAGTAAGATCGGATGATTTTTTGAATTTCCTCTGATTCTGCTGTTTTTTCTGCCTTTTCATTTCCGATTTTGTTCATTTGGACACACTCTCTGTTCCTCTGGTTAATCTGGCTAAGGGTTTATCTATCTTGTTGATTTTCTCAAAGAACCAACTTTTGGTTCTGTTGATTCTTTGAATAGTCCTTTTTTTTCTACTTGGTTGATTTCAGTTCTGAGTTTGATTATTTCCTGCCTTCTACTCCTCCTGGTTGTGTTTGCTTCCTTTTCTTCTAGAGCTTTTAGGTGTGCTGTCAAGCTGCTGACATATGCTCTCTCCTATTTCTTTCTGCAGGCATTCAGAGCTATGAGTTTTCCTCTTAGCACAGCTTTCATTGTGTCCCATAAGTTTGGGTATGTTGTACTTTCATGTTCATTAAATTCTAAGAAGTCTTTAATTTCTTTCTTTATTTCTTCCTTGACCAGGTTATCATTGAGTAGAGCATTATTCAACTTCCATGTATATATAGGCATTCTTTCCTTATTCTTGTTGAGGACCAGCTTTAGCCCGTGATGGTCTGATAGGATGCATGGGATTATTTCTATCTTTCTGTATCTGTTGAGGCCTGTTTTTCTGACCGATTATATGGTCAGTTTTGGAGAAAGTACCATGAGGTGGTGAGAAGAAATTATATCCTTTTGTTTTAGGATACATCGTTCTATAAATATCTGTAAAATCCATTTGTTTCATTACTTCTCTTAGTCTATCTATGTCTCTGTTCAATTTCTGTTTCCATGATCTGTCCATTTATGAGAGTTTGGTCTTGAAATCTCCTACTATCATTCTGTGAGCTGCAATGTGTGATTTGAGTTTTAGTAAGGTTTCTTTTATGTGTGTAGGTGCCCTTGTATTTGGAGCATAGATATTTAGGATTTAGAGTTCATCTTGGTGGATTTTTTCTTTGATAAATATGAAGTGTCCTTTCGTATCTTTTTGATGACTTTTGGTTGACATTAGATTTTATTCGATATTCCAATGTCTAGTCTAGCTTGCTTCTTCAGACCATTTGCTTGGAAAGTTGTTTTCAAGCCTTTCACTCTGAGGTAGTGTCTGTCTTTGTCTCTGAGTTGTGTTTCTTGTAGGCAGCAAAGTGTTGTGTCCTCATTGTGTATCCAGATTGTTAATCTGTGTCTTTTTATTGGGAAATTGAGACCATTGATGTTGAGAGATATTAAGGAATAGTGATGGTTGCTTCCTGTTATATTCGTGCTTGGATGTGAGATTATGTTTTTGTGACTGCCTTCTCTTTGTTTTGTTGCAAAATGATTAGTTTCTTGCTTTTTCTAGGGTGTAGCTTGCCTCCTTGTGTTGGGCTTTACCATTTGTTTTCCTTTGTAGGGCTGGATTTGTGGAAAGACATGGTATAATTTTTTTTGTTATGGAATATCTTCCTTTCTCCATCTATGTTAATTGAGAGTTTTGCTGGATACAATAACTTGGGCTGGCATTTGTGCTCTCTTAGGGTCTGTATGACATGTCCAGGATCTTCTGGCTTACATAGTCTCTGTTGAGAAGTTTGGTGTAATTATTATATATCTGAATTTATATGTCACTTGACCTTTTTCCCATACTGCTTTAATATTCTTTCTTTGTTTTGTGCATTATGTGTTTTAACTACTATGTGATGGGAGGAATTTTTCTTCTGATCAAATCTATTTGGAGTTCAGTAGGCTTCTTCTATGTTTATGGGCATCTCTTTCTTTAGGTTAGGGAAGTTTTCTTGTATGATTTTGTTGAAGATATTTACTGATCCTTTGAGCTGGGAGTCTTCACTCTCTTCTATACCTATTATCCTTAGGTTTGATCTTCTCATTGTGTCCTGGATTTTCTGTATGTTTTGTGCCAGTAGCTTTTTTCCATTTTCCATTTTCTTTGACAGTTGTGTCGATGATTTCTATGGAATCTTCTGTTCCTGAGATTCTCTCTTCTATCACTTGCATTCTGTTGGTGATGCTTGCATCTATCTATGACTCATTTTCTCTTCCTTTGGTTTTCTATATCCAGGGTTGTCTCCCTTTGTGCTTTCTTTATTGCTTCTATTTCCATTATTAATTCCTTCACCTGTTTGATTGTGTTTACCTGTAATTCTTTCAGGGATTTTTGCATTTCCTCTCTATAGGCTTCTGCTTATTTATTCATGTTTTCCTGCATTTCCCTAAGGGAGTTCTTTATGACCTTCTTAAAGTCCTCCATCATCATGGTTAAATGTGATTTTAAATCTAGATCTTGTTTTTCTGGTGTGTTTGGATATTCAGTGTCTGCTTTGGTGGGAGAATTGGGCTCGGATGATGCCATGTAGTCTTGGTTTCTGTTGCTTGGTTTCCTGCACTTGCCTCTCGCCATCAGATAATCTCTAGTGTTACTTTGTTCTGCTATTTCTGACAGTGGCTAGACCATCTCTCCATGAGGGCAGAAATGTGGGCAGAGAGTAGTCTCCTCTGGCTTCCCAGGCCTGTCTCTCCCTCTGAAGGTCTAGCTCTCCCTCACACAGGATTTGGATGCAGGGAGCTGTTTGACTGGGTCCCTTCAGATCCGTGCGGTGTCTGGATCACAGCAGTGAGTGCCCCTATATTCCTGTTCTCAGAGGCCCTACACTGTTTCCTCTTGGGCCAGGCATGTGGGCAATGGTGGGCAATACTGGAGGTCTCTCCTGCCCTGTAGTCACAGGTGTGCCCACCTGTCAGGGCAATGAGCTTTTTCTCCCATGGCGTTTGGTAGCAGGGAGCTGTGGGCTGGGATCAGCGAGGTTCCGGCCCCAGCTAGAAACGGGAAGTGCCTGGTCCCGGAGTAATTTTGCCTTTGTTTGTCTTGAGTCCACCAGGCAGGTCACTTGGAGCAGAAAACTTGGTCTTACCTCTGGTCTCAAGCCTGGGGCGCTCCTTAGAGCCGGGTTTCAGCTCTTTGTGAGGGCAGCAACCAGAAGGGCCTGCCCCGCCTTCTCTCGGGACCCTGTGCACCCGTTGAATTTATTTTAATCTGTTCTAAAATATACTATCTTTCTATCATATCTCTAAAAACATTAATGTTTTTTCTTTCTTGATTCCATGAGATATCATTAGTAAAATATAACTCTAATTTCATTTATTTTTTTCATTTATTCTTCTCATATATTATATCCTGACTGCAGTTTTCCCTCCCTCCACTATTGTCCATCCGCCCACCCTGTCCTGTATCCCAGATCCACTCCTGCTCTGTTCCCATAAGAAAAGAGTAGGCTTCCCAGAGATAACAACTGAATATGTTATAATGAGTTACTAGTCAACACAAACCCTTTATCAATCCTGGTAAGGCAACCCAATAGGAGGAAAAGGGTCCCAAGAGATGGAAAAATAATCACACCTCCACCCCAGTTCCCACTGTCAGAATTCCTACAAAGCATCACAAGTTACACAGCTGTAGGATATATGCAGAAGGCCTATGTCAGACTGCTACAGATTTCTTGATTGTCAATATAGTCTTTGTTTCCTAGACTTAGCCCTGCTGTGTTGATTTTGTTGGCCTTGTTCTCTTGGTGTCTTCGACCCCTCCATCTCCTGTGGTCCTTCCTCTTCCTCATCTACACAGGTTGCCAAATTCCACCTAATATTTGGATATGGGTCTCTGTATCTGCTCCCATCTGTATCTGCTGGATAAAACGTCTCTGATAATAGTTGAGCTATCAGAATATCATCATGAATCATTTCACTGACATTTAAACTCTAATTTCTTGTAATATAAAACAATATGATACTATTGACTTATGCTTTTAATTTAATTTTGTTTTGTAGTATCATTATCATACTTTAGTCTCCTTTCATATATTACATCTCTACAGTTCTTTCTCCTCTCTCAGCTCTTCACAGTCCCTCTCTCTCACTTCCTCTCTGACCAAAGTTTGCTCCTTCATTTCTCTTTAGTAAAAGGCAGGCTTTGGGCTGGGGAGATGAGACAGTTGTTAAGAACACTGACTACTCTTCCAGAGGTCCCGAGTACAAATCCCGACAATCACATCGTGGCTTACAACCATCTGTAATCATATCTGCTGCCCTTTTCTGGTGTTTCTGATAAATCTTAAAAAAGGCAGGCTTCATGGGATCTCAACCAAACACTGTATATCAAGTTGCAGCTGGAATGGGCACCTAACCTCCTATTAACAGTGAATGAGGTATCCCAGTAAGAAGAAAGGGCCCAAAAAGCACATAAAATAATCAAAAACACAACGTCTTCCTCACTCTTAGGAGTCCCACCAAGTTACTCAACCATTACAAAAATTCAGAGGACCTAGGTCAGACCACTACAGTTTCTCTTGTTCTCAGTTTAGTCTCTGTGAGCCAATGTGTACCCTCCTTAGTTGATTCTGTGCACCTTGTTCTCATAGTTTCCATGATTATTCTGGATCCTACAGTACTTTCTCCCTCTCTTTTGTGGGGTCCTCAAAATCAGGCAAAAGAGTCAGAGAAAACCTCTGCTCCCACTGTTACACCATTCTATTCAAGGTTTTTTAAATAATATTCCTATTGCTCTGATTTCAATCTTAATTAAGTTGGACTAGACACCTCCCCTGATAAATGCTTGATGAAGCAACACATTAGGAAATAAAGGGTCCCCCAAACTTAATTATGGTTAAGAATTCCACTAGTAAAAAGTCAGAATTCCATTCCTTTGGTCTGTTCTCCCCCTATAAAGTGGAAAGCAACTTTAAAAGAATGATAGTCTTGTTGTTTTATTCATCTTGAAGGATTGAGGAAAGTCAATAAATTTTGTTCATATCACTCAAATGTAGACATCATTCATTTGACTCCTTTTCCAAAAAATGAAGTTTTTAAGATCAAATTTTTAAATGCGATATCAGAGTTTAGAAACTGACTACATCTCCTCCTATGTTTAGTCACTAAACTCCTCCAATAGTGGAAAGAAATCCTGTCACTCCATAGCTTCCAACTGTGACCCTTGTCACCTTATATTTTCTTTCTGAATACTTTGGGCCACTGCCTCTTTGTCAAAAACCCATTGAAATAAATGGCCCCTATGCTGTATATCTGACACTCTCTCTCATTTGTGCCTCTCCATACGTTCCTTCCCCTTTGCCTCCCTCCTTTCTTTTCCCTTTTTCTCACTCCTATCCTACTTCCACTCTAGATTGAATTTTAAATCTTCTGCATGATAGGTAAGTTCTTTAACATTAAGCAGTGTCCCTCCCCCTCCTTATAACATTTTATTTTTAAATAGAGTCTCAATACTTTGCTGACTTTGGTCTTGAATAGACTGTGTAACCTAAGCAAGCCTAGAACTGGTGGTCTTTTCATGCCAGCCTTCCAATTAGCTGATATTACCACACTACGCCAGCAAAACTAACTTGTTCTGTATTTGAATTTCTATAATGCAAAATTGAAATAATATTTAAAATATGTCTAAATTAGTACAGTTACATGTGTCCTTTAGTAAGCATTCATATAAGCACAGGCACTTTTAGAAGATGACTTATAACATTAATAAAATTGTATTATGAAAAGTTCAAATATAAGTAAAATTTTAAGAATTTTTCACTGAACATCCAAGTTATGAGTTCTTACTCTATCCTGAAATTTTTACTATACATTTTACCATATATTAGTCCATCTATTCCTTGACAATCAATTAATCCATCTCATTTCTATGTACTTCAAATGCTTTTGAGAAAATAGTATACATTTATTTAAGTGTATCAAAAGTGAGTCAAACTTATTTGGTATTAAGTTTACATGTAAGACAATGTAGTCGCTGATCCCAGCCCACAGCTCACTGCTCCCAAACCCCTTGGGAGAGAGAGCTCACTGCCCAGACAGGTGGACACTACAGAGACTGCAAAGCGGGAGAGACCACCAATACTGCCCAGACCTGCCCACATCCCTGGCCCAAGAGGAAACTGTATACGGCCTCTGGGAACGGGAAGATAGGGGCACTGGAACAGCAGATCCCACTCAGTCCTGACACCCCCGGACCTGAAGGGAACCGGTCAACAGTTCTCTGCACCCAAATACCATGGGAGGGAGAGCTAAACCTTCAGAGGGGCAGACACGCCTGGGAAGCCAGAAGAGACTACACTCTGCCCACATTTCTGACTCCAGAGGAAAACACCTAATGCCATCTGAGACGGCTGTGCACAGGGCTCTGGGAAAAGGCAGTACAGGCTCTCCTGGTTGCCATCCTAACCGGGAGCTCAAAAGCAGCCCCCCATGAGCAACTTGAGCCACAGGACCACAGGTAAGACCAAATTTTCTGCTCCAAGCGACCTGCCTGGTGGACTCAGGAAACAGGCAAACGGGAACAGCTGAAGACCAATAGTTAGGAAAGACTACATGCCCAAAAGCAGAACACTTTGTTCCCATAACTGGCTGAAAGAAAACAGGAAAAGAGGTCTACAATACTCCTGACACAAAGGCCTATAGGACAGTCTAGCCACTGTCAGAAATAGCAGAACAAAGTAACACCAGAGACAACCTGATGGCCAGAGGCAAGCACAGGAATCCAAACAACAGAAACCAGGACTACATGGCATCATTGGAGCCCAATTCTCCCACCAAAGCAAACACTGATTATCCAAACACACAAGAAAAGCAAGATCTAGTTTTAAAATCACATTTGATCATGATGCTGGAGGACATCAAGAAAGACATGAAGAACTCCCTTAGAGAAACACAGGAAAACATAAATAAACAAGTAGAAGCCTATAGAGAAGAATCAAAAAAAAATCCCTGAAAGGATTCCAGGAAAACACAATTAAACAGGGGAAGGAATTAAAAATGGAAATAGAAGCAATAAAGAAAGGACACAGGGAAACAACCTGGATACAGAAAAACAAAGGAAGAGACAAGGAGCCGTAGATACAAGCATAACCAACAGAATACAAGAGATAGAAGACAGAATCTCAGGAGCAGAAGATTCCATAGAAGCAATCGACACAAAGGTCAAAGATAATGTACAACAGAAAAAGCTACTGGTACAAAACATACAGGAAATCCAGGATACAATGAGAAGATCAAACCTAAGGATAATAGGTATAGAAGAGAGTGAAGACTCCCAGCTCAAAGGACCAGTAAATATCTTCAACAAAATCATACAAGAAAACTTCCCTAACCTAAAGAAAGAGATGCCCATAAACATAGAAGAAGCCTACTGAACTCCAAATAGATTGGACCAGAAAAGAAACACCTCCCGTCACATAATTGTCAAAACACCAAATGCACCAAACAAAGAAAGAATATTAAAAGCAGTAAGGGAAAAAGGTCAAGTATCATATAAAGGCAGACTTATCAGAATTACAGCAGACTTCTCAACAGAGACTATGAAAGCCAGAAGATCCTGCACAGATGTCATACAGACCCTAAGAAAACATAAATGCCAGCCCAGGTTTCTGTATCCAGCAAAACTCTCAATTAACATAGATGGAGAAACCAAGATATTCCATGACAAAACCAAATTTACACAATATCTTTCTTCAAATCCAGTGCTACAAAGGATAATAAATGGTAAAGTCCAACATAAGGAGGCAAGCTAGACCCTAGAAAAAACAAGAAACTAATCATCTTGGCAACAAATAAAGAGAAGAAAAGCACACAAACATAATCTCACATCCAAATATGAATTTAAAAGGAAGCAATAATCACTATTCCTTAATATCTCTCCACATCAATGTTCTCAACTCTCCAATAAAAAGACATAGATTAAGAAACTGGATATGCAATGAGGACCCTGAATTCTGCTGGCTAGAGGAAACACACCTCAGAGACTAAGACAGACACTACCTCAGAGTGAAAGGCTTGAAAACAACTTTCGAAGCAAATGGTCTGAAGAAGCAAGCTGGCGTAGCCATTCTAATATTGAATAAAATCAATTTTCAACTAAAAGTCATCAAAAAAGATAAGGAAGGACACTTCATATTCATCAGAGGAAAAATCCACCAAGATGAACTCTCAATCCTAAATATTTATGCTCCAAATACAAGGGCACCTACATACATAAAAGAAACCTTACTAAAGCTCAAAGCACATATTGCACCTCACACAATGATACTAGGAGATTTCAACACCCCACTCTCATCAATGGACAGATCATGGAAACAGAAATTAAACAGAGACATAGACAAACTAAGAGAAATCATGAACCAAATGGACTTAACAGATATTTATAGAACACGGTATCCTAAAACAAAAGGATATATATTCTTCTCACCACCTCACTGTACTATCTCCAAAATTGACCATATAATTGGTCATAAAACAGGCCTCAACAGATACAGAAAGATAGAAATAATGTCATGCGTCCTATCAGACCACCACGGGCTAAAGCTGGTCTTCAATAACAATAAGGGAAGAACGTCCACATATACATGGAAGTTGAACAATGCTCTACTCCATGATAACCTGGTCAAGGAAGAAATAAAGAAAGAAATTAAAGACTTCTTAGAATTTAATGAAAATGAAGGTACAACATACCCAAACTCATGGGACACAATGAAAGCTGTGCTAAGAGGAAAACTCATAGCTCTGAGTGCCTGCAGAAAGAAACAGGAGAGAGCATATATCAGCAGCTTGACAGCACACCTAAAAGCTCTAGAACAAAAAGAAGCAAATGCACCCAGGAGGAGTAGAAGGCAGGAAATAATCAAACTCAGAGCTGAAATTAAGCAAGTAGAAACAAAAAGGACGATACAAAGAATCAACAGAACCAAAAGTTGGTTCTTTGAGAAAATCAACAAGATAGATAAACCCTTAGCCGGACTAACCGGAGGACACAGAGAGTGTGTACGAATTAACAAAATTAGAAATGAAAAGGGAGACATAGCTACAGAATCAGAGGAAATTCAAAAAATCATCAGATCCTACTACAAAAGCCTATATTCAACAAAACACACACACACACACACACACACACACACACGTAAGTTCACCTATGATCTTTTCTAAAAATAATCTATTGTATAGGCAACAAGTATCCTACATTATTCTTAGTAAATTACTTTTACCGACTGTTAATTTGCTTAAGTTCACTAGTATAATATATGTATTATTCTAATTAACATCTCATGAGATAGAATGTAGGAAAAAGTATAGACTAGCTTTATAGGCCCTCTTTCATAAGGCCTACGTTTTAGAGGATGAGTTTTCTTATCTATGTATGCTTCAGTCTGTATTGGTGATTTGTTCCTATTAACTGCTGAGTAGAATGCTGTTACCTTACTATAGGAAGGTCTCCTCACCTTTATAAATTGCTACATAGGCTGTTTATCAGAAACTTAAGATAAAAAACAAAACACTAGGAATATTATGTAAAAAAATACTGGAATATAATGGTAAACAGTGGGAACAGAGGTTTTTTTGACTTTTGCCTGATTATGAGGACTGCACAAAAAGAGGAAGGACTATAGGAACCAGAGTGATCAAGTTAACTGTGGAGCAGCAAGCAGTGAAAGGTACCCTGATTCCTGGTCAAGACAGGTTGAATCCCCCGGGGGACCCTAAAACAGATGGCAGGCACATTCCCAGCATCCCAGATCAGGGTGTCACTAGCTTCATCCCCTCATAAAACTCTGTAGAGAGGTTTGAGACAGACCAAGTCACATAGAGCAATGCCACAAGCCCCTCCTCCACAGGTGAGGACATGACCACAGGTCATGTAGTCTCAATACAAATCAGTCATAGAAATAGGACCTGAATATGTAGATGGGACCTTACCCATCCAAAAAACTATTTAACTGTCGTGTTCAGAATTAAAGCTGTACAGGAATTATTCTATCATCTGAGAGCTTATATTATAAGAGCTGTAACACTGCCACTTGGGAAAGGGATACTCTATGCCAGAGATCGCTGCCAGAAGCTCCCCTGACTGTCTACTTAGCCTTCTGCTGGCTCAGCTGCTCAATGACCCAAGCTACAGGCAGCGTCAGAAAGCAGAAGGATGGGCAGTTGGGGATGGGGGAAAAGTTGTTCCCTCTCCCTGCCCCAGTTCTTTCTCCCCTACCTTAACCCAAACAAACACCTAGCTGGGTGAGAGATCACCATGGGAGAACACCCGGGCACCAAAGCACAACAGGACACTATGGGAACAAGACCCACAGAATCAATTAAACTGTTTATCTGAAACTTCTACAGTACGTGCTTAAATGGAATAGCCATTTTGTACCAGTTTATATCCCTACTCACAGTATATATGAGATCTGAATGTTTAAAATTCCATTGACATTTCATAGTCTTGTTGCTTTAATTTTAGCTATTGCCCTGGATGTTTCAGAGTCATAGTGATAGCTGTCAGTCTTAAAAGAATGTCATATCAGTCTGTTATTTTACTCCAAGCATACACATCTGCATGGGTCAGTTGCTGGCAGAACCACCCAAGGAAAAGCCTTGTTCCTGTCAGCAAGTGCCTCTTAACAACAGCAACAGTGTAGGGGTTTAGTATCTGCAGACAGGATCAATTCCCAGGTGGGGCAGTCCTTGGTTGACCCTTCATTCAGTTTCTACTCCAATTTTTTGTCTCAGTCTTTCCTTTGGAAAGGAACATTTCTGCTTAAAAACTTTGAGATGAGTGTGTGGCCCCATCAATCAACCGGTGGTCATGCCTATCTAATGGACGCAGTCTCTACAGGTTCTATTTCTACTTCTCTGCTAAATCATCCCTGTTGGGTCCTGGGAACCTCTTGCTTCCCTGGCATCTGGGACCCTCCAATGGCTATCCCCAGATCCTCATGCCCCACTGCAACACATTTTATTTGATTTCTTGACCCTCTGTACATCTCTACCATCCATCCAGTACCTGATACTGCCCCCAATTATTTCCTCCCCATCCTCTCACCCTCCCAGGTTCCCCCTCCTTCCACCTCCCTCAATCATCCTGTTCTCCTCTCAATGCAGGACTGAAACATCCACAATCTGATCTTCCTTCCTCCTAAGCTCCATATGGTTTATGGATTGTATTCTGGGCATTGTGAGCTTTTGAACTAATATCTACTAATATCTAATATCAGTGAGTATATAACATGTGTGTGTTCTTTAATGTCTGGGTTACCTCACTCAGGATGATATTTTCTAGTCCATTCAATGGGCTGCGAATTTCATTAAGCCATTGTGTTTAGTAGCTGAGTAGTACTCCATTGCGTAAATATAACACAGTTTCTGTACATATTCTTCTGTTGAGGAACATCTGGGTTGTTCCCAGCTTCTGGCTATTATAAATAAGGTTGCTATAAAGATGGTGAAGCATGTGTCCTTATTATATGTAGAAGCATCTTTTGGGTATATGCACAGGAATGGCATAGCTGGATTTTCAGGTAGAATTGTTTCCAGTTTTCTCAGGAACTACATGAGTTGGTGGAAGGACTGGAGGAGCAGAGGGAGATTGCAACTTCGTAGGCAGCACAGTGCAGATGTCAAGACCAACCAGTGGTCCCAGGGAATAGACTAACAACCAAGGAGTGTACTTGGAGGGCTCCAGGACTTCAGATACATGTGTAGCAGAGGATGGCCTTGTCTGACAACAATGGGAGGGGAAGCCCTTGGTCGTGTGGAGGTTTGACACCCCAGTATAGGGGAATGATGCAGCTGTGTGGTGGGGGATGGTGGGTGGGTAGGGGAGCACCTTCATAGAGGCAAAGGGGAGGGGGGAGAGGATTTGGGAGATTGGAGGGGTAGCTGAGAATTTATATATCATTTGAGATATAAATGAATGGAATAATTTATAAAAATACAATAGAGTGAAAAAAACAAAGTCATTTCTGAGTCTTAGGTGAAAACAACTTTTGCTTCTAGACTTCAGAAACTCATTGTAATGAGCCTCGTATTTTTCACCTCTTATGCTGTTTTCTTTTTTCTGTGGTTAGTAAAGAAGCCAAAATGACAAATAACCTTGGGCCTTCAATAAGGAAGATGTCCACTGTGATGCTTTAGCAAAAGAAAAAAAAAAACTTTCTAAGTTTTCTCAACACAATTCTGTGTCAGCTTTCAGGATCCTTGGCTAATTAAGTTTCATTGTTCTGGGTGGATACATTCCCTTAGCACAATAAATTGAATCTTCATTTACTTTAGCTATGAATGAATTTTGCATTGTTTATCCTTTTGTATGCTAATTTGGGGTATAGTATGTTAGTTTCCTGAAATCTCTGGATTATCATAGAGAAATCTTCAGAAGGAATGGAAATTTAATGAAATCTTCAGGTTTTAGTTTTTCAGATTGTATTTTTAATTATATGTATGTGTATGTACCTGTGTGTGGTGTAGGTACATCAGTGCTGGTGCCCAAGTAGTCCAGAAGTCTCATTTTCCATGGAGTGATATTAAAAGTGATAACAAGCCATCTGATGTAGGTGCTGGGAATTAAGTGTGTCATTTGCAAGATTAGTAAGTGCTTTCAATTACAGAGCCTTCTTTTTAGTTCCTAAAACTCAGTTTTTAAATGGCCAAGCACCATTTCAAAAGTACCATTAATTTCTAAATCCATTTTATCATCATTTCCTAGTAGTGAAAATGAATATATCTGCAATCATAGTCCATTACTATATTAATGAGTTTGAGATGATTTTGTTTTATTTTAAACTCTAATTGAAATTTCACACCAAGCAGGATTTTCTTATTGAAAATTATTATAAGGAAATTTACCTTGTGGGTGGTAGATTAGTCCTAATGCTTTAATTTTTCTCAAAGACAGTTTCCAAATTGTAACACAGCAAATATCCTACAAATTCTAGTTTATTAAGAACAAATATTGTTGGTCTAGAAAATAAGCCTAAATAAATTAAATGAAGTGTGGTATTTAATATTTATTTTCATAAGTAAAATTTGTTTTACTTAATAATTAATGTTTTGTTACTAAATATTATGGTGGTCAGGCAGTTTTTTAATTCTAATGGACAGTTTGTTTTTGATGGTTATACTTAAAGTGAACTGTCTACAATACAATAAACTTCCATGTATAGCCTCTAAAAGTACTCTAGAAGAACCCAAAAGTTATCTTGATTTAATATAATAATCTTGTAGTAGATAAACTATAGTGACTTTTCATATTAGTTCAAGAAATTTTGCGTACCATGTCTATGAGAAAACAGGTACTGGTAAATCTTGTGTTTGAGAAGATTTCGGAAATTGCAGCCACTAAAAAAGAATGATTAAAAAAGAAATTATAGGTTTCTCCAGCAAAATGACCAAGCAATTTTTCTTAATTAAAAATTTAAAATTCAAAGTGAGGTAGAGGGTAAGTAATGGAATCAAATAATGGTGTTAGTTGTAGCCCTCAATTGTCATTAGAAAGCTGAAGATGGGCTGTCTAGGAGGTTATTCTAAGTTATTCATTGGTGGTGCATATTTGACCTTATCTGTTTAGTCCTCAGAAACTTAAATAAATATAGAAAGTTTCAGTTATTAGGCTATTCTTGGACGTATGTTAGAGATTATGCAGTTTCCTGGATTTTACTGGAAAGAATAGTTGGACCGTTTACAAGACTAAGGGATTATAGTCTGGTGATTGCTTAATGTCTTGGTTTTCTGGGCTGAATGTAGCAGGTTGAACTTCATTTTTATATATGGTCTTAACGTTATCTAGTAGAATTTTTAGTCCCCAAACTCAAGGATGCAGACCTTACATGGGAACTCACTATGGACAGAACATTGTTGTCATGCAGATAGTATATAGCTTTGAAAAAACAAATAGTCATCATCTCAACTCCATTGCTTATTTCATAGTCTAAGGACTTAGATTGTAGTGAACTACTACAGCCTTTGACCTTGTTACTGCAATCTGATTGGTTCTATCTCAATATTGGGCATGCCTCTCAGAGATTCTAAACAGTTCAAATCACAGATAACTTTTGAAAGATGGTGTTTTATATAGTCCATTGAACCTCTAGAAGGTACTACCATTGTCATGAAGCATATATTACATAGCACATGAGCTCCTGAAATGTATTTTTATCTAGTGTAACAGTAAAACTTCTAGTACAAATTCTTAGTTGTACAACAAGTTGTATGAATTCAGTGGCAACATATATAACCTAAAAATTTCTAAAAAAAAATGTTAAATTCTTTAAAAGAACTAGGGGCTGGGTAAATTGCTCAGTTGGTAAAGACCTTACCATGTACAAATGAAAATCTGAAGTTGGATTCCTAACATCTACATAAGAACCCTGTGAATGATTGTCTTTCTATTACCACAGTTAGAAGGGCATGAAGAAAAGGGTAATATTCCTACACCATAAGTAATATATGCAGAGTAACCTTGTGATTGACAATGTAGTTCAGTTGATTGCATGCATATGTAGTATGCACAGAGCCTTGGGTTCAATAATCAATGCCACATAAACTAGAAGAGTTGGTACATATTTTTAAGTTCAGCAAACAGAAAATGGATCTAGGAATATCAGATCAAGATCATCCTCAGATATATAGTTTGGTGGACATGTATAGTTCATGCTACACATGATAAAATTTTATGTTAAAATGATACAAAGCAAGAAGAAGAAGAAGAAGAAGAACAACAACAACAACAACAACAACAACAACAACAACAACAACAACAAAAATCCCTTGATTACTTGAGACTCATTTCTTTGAACATGTGTAGATACAGAAATATTAGATCTTCAGGGAACATGCATTGGGTTCATCCTGCTACAGCACACATATTCATGAAAGTGTAACAGACTGAAACAAGGCTTTAGGCAAGTAAACAAAAACAATAAAAAACACTGGAAGACTCTGAAAATTTATAAATGGAAATGCAAGTGTAAACTGAGATGGTTAAAATAAAGACACAACTTGTGATAGTCAGGGTTTTTGTTTGTTTGTTTTGGCCACCTTAAGGCAGCTATAGTCTGGGAAGAGGAATCTCAATTGAGAAAATGCTTCTATCAGATTGTCTGAAAGCAGATCTGTGGAACGTTTTCTTGATTAATGACTGATTATGTGGGAGGGGCCTGCCCACTGTGGATGGTATTATACTCTAACAAAAAGCAGGCTGAGGAAGCTGTTGGAAACAAGCTCCATTCTGATTTAGTCCCTGTCTCCAGATTCCTGCTCCAACTTCCTTCCATGATGAACTGTGGTTGGAACATGTAAGCCAATTACATTGTTCTCTCCCTAAGTTGCTTTTAGTCATGTTATTTATCACAACAATAGAAACCAAGGGAAGAAAATGTTTTCTCACTGTCTGAATATTCACTAGTTACACAGTACCAGGAAAATTAATGGCCATTCAAATTTAACCATCTGATAATCTTGCATTCATTCACAATAAACTTATAAGGTTTGGATATATCTATATAGATGGGTATAATTCACATTTCCAGTCCTTCCCATCATGAGTTCATAGAGAGTACCTCTGAAACCTAGGAACCTGGAAGAGAATCTGAAATTTTATTCCAAAACCCTTATGGGTCATGCTGTTGATTGGATCAAGAACTATCAATAACTGCAAGGAGCCAGCAAGAATAACATTGACTATCTTGTAGGTGTACCATCAAAGGCCACCAAACATCTGAGGCTTGATACAGTACAATAAACAACAAATTATGTTTATAAAGAAAATCATTGTTTGATTTTACTTTGATTTCCATCAATTCCAAATTTCAGTCTTTCATTCCAATGGTCTTTAAGAGCAAGTATTATACTGCCACTGCTTCATATCCTGATTACAGTATAAAGTTTATTCATCTGCTTAATTTTCCAAGTATTTTTCCTGCCTATTCTCAAATAAGCCAAGACATTGACAAAATTATTTTTGCATTATTTTATGCATAGGAAAATGCATTAATAATACCTTATCCATTGACGTTCTGCAGTTATTTTCATTACAATAGATTTTCTATTTCTGATTTGTTTCTTGGTTTACTTCAACATTTCCAAGAAAAAGAAAGTATGGGTTAAATGCTATGACATATTCTATTTAAAATTATTTTTATTCACATTTCCTTTATAGATATTTTGTCTGAACATAGTTTGAAATAACTCCTCTTAGATTTTCATTTCATTCTAGATTCTTTTGTTAAGATTAAGATGTTACATGCTAGCCTATAGGAATAATTAGCATTTTTATTGGCAAACATTTTCTATAAGGCCAGCTCATTTGACTTGACAAGTTGCTTTGTCTATTATCGTCAGAGAATAATAATCAATATTATTGGCTATATACACAATAACTCATGAGAAAATTATTTTAATCTTTAATCTTGCTAATCATTATTTCATTTTTATTTGCATACCCATGTTTTTCTAATTCATTATTTATGAAGTAGAAATTATAGAACTAGGATAATCATTTTGTAACTATGTTATGACTCATTTTGATTTATTTATTGTTTGGTCATTGGAGTCGTTAATTTTTCCATCTATAAACTAGTAGAATTAACATTGAAGTATCTTGCACATTCAAAACTAAAAGAGGCCCAGTAGCTAATGGTCACCAAGCCTGATAACCAGACTTTTGTGCCTGGAACCAACAGGTAAGAAGAAAAAAACAAAAGGAAACAAAGCAAAACTCCTTTGTCTGGCACACACTTTTATGTTTCTTCATGTTTGCATACAAATTCTTCTTATGTCCAGATTAAAAAGTTCCTTGTTTTTCTGAGTACCATAGATTTCTAGATATAGAGGAAGCATATTAAACTATAGCAACTTTTAATATATTTTATGTATTGTCCACTGGAATATAAACTTGGTAGTTAATTCTTTTATATTAGTAATGAAAGAACTGGCAACTACCAAAATGGTAAGTATTAGAATCCTCATTTCTGCTTATCAACATTATTGTGATATTTCTTTACAATATTTATTTTACTATGTTTTGAATAATGGAATCAAAATATATGTGATTCATTCAGAGACCCACCAAATATACATACATTCTTAGCCAACATGCAGCTGAGAAATGAGCAATCCACCTACAAATCAATGATGATTTACAGCTATTTAATATATAGCAAAAGGTAACTGACACACTACTATGTTTCATTACCTTATATTTATTGCCCATATTGTATGGCATCATAAAGCCAATTTCTTTAAATTGTATCATGTATTTTAATAGTATTCACTCTCATGTCCTTTCCCTTTCTTCTCAGTCCTCTTTTTCCCCAATCACTACATTCCTTACTATTTCCAACTTCCCTCCTGCTATAACTTTGAATTCATTCAAGATAGTTTCTGAAGAACAATTGATATAATGAAACGTTATACATCTCATGATTAATGTTCTATAATTTCTGTTTAAATATATCTCTACAATAAACAAGTAAGTAACTAAGTAAGTAAGTAAGTAGAGTAACAAGTCATCTTCCTGAATGCAAAGACTTTATTTACCAGAGCCTTTTATAATTTGGCTAAGGCCATGTCTTAAAATTTTACAAATAATAATATGAGAGCACATACCAACTGGATCTGGGTTTTTTCTACTTCATTTCTTTCACTAATTGAGAACTAATATGAATCAATTTAAGTAGTAGGGATTTTTATAAAAGAAATCTGTGTACACAATTTATCTTTAAAAGGAAGAAACTCAACAGGAAGAACCAGGTGACTCTGAATTGGACCAGAGTAAAGTCTATGTATATGCCTTTGATACATTTTTATCTGGTGATAGCTATCATTAACTTCCAAAAATTATAAGGCTGTATTATCAGAAACATTTAGAAATATATGAAAATGAGTGTTCTAGTTATATTGTATTCATCACCCATTGTTTCATAACAACAATACCCTACAATTTAGTGGTTCCTATGAGTCATAAGGGAAGAAATTTGGCTACTGCCAACCCAACTAAGTCATTCAAGTCAAAAGCTAGCCTAAATTAATTAACAAATAGCGCACCCTTCATGGACAAGGTACCCTCTAGTCAAATAGGATTAAGCACTTGGACAACATCCAAGTGAGCAAATAAACAATAATTACTATTGTGTGTCTCTGCTGGTTTTTTGCTACTATTGAATATGTAACAACTGGTATAAGGTACATAATAGTTTTCTCTAGTTTTCAAGTTCATTCAAAATATTTTTTGAAGATATATTGGCAAGTTACTTTCATGCCAATCTATAACCTTAAAATCTATTACTCTAATATTAATGAAACAACATAATGAAGTACCTTTTGTCATTGTCATCTAAGAAGAGGCTTATATTTGTGGTTTTGGATTAGGATCTCTGGAGTTGTACACAAGAAGCTCATCTATGCTGTAGTTATGATGAAACCAGAAGATCTGGTTCCAAAAATATTCCTGAGGCTATAGACAGAATTCATATAGGTCTCTCATTTGACTTCTGTGAGTGTGACCTACACAAATTAGGTATTTTCTACATATAAAATATTTAAGAAAATTAACATAGCTGTGTTATTATAATCTAATTTTGCCATTACTTCTTTGTATGAGTATAGAAATATAGTATTGACATGGAAAACAAAAGAAGAGCTTACTGGGATCCATTAGAGAATCTAGGTACAATAGAAATAGAAAATGGCGATTGAAATAAACAATACAATGCATATACTCACATGGTTCTATTAAAATTTTACAACACAAATTTTAGGAATGCAAGTTTTAGGAAGACAAATTTTCTAAATGAGTACATAAAACTGTAGAAATGCTGTATCAAGAGAAACCTAAATATAAAGATATTGCAGTGAATGAGAAACAAAATCCTCTTGGCACTCATGTTATTTTCAGATTAAACAAAGAAAGAAAAGCTACAATGTCTTTTATTTTTCTGTATCTTTAATTTTAAATGATGAAATCTTTTGAAGCACACGGTGAGAGGCAGGTGGAATAATTGTGTGAAGCTAGAGACCTTAATACCTATCATTATATTCACATAAAGATATTATACAAACCCTTCCTGTCAGTGCCATCTGCCTTTGCAGATGACCCAATTGTCTCCTCTTCTGAAGATACCACAGTTTGAAGTCCTCCTAGGAGTTCTACTACATGTAAAACAACTAGTAAAGGACTCTCCCAAAAAGCCACAGCTCCTGGGAATCCCAAGGAGCCCAGTGTTCTCAGGAAGAATCACCCTCAAAACCCCTGTCCCCGAACTCCACATGCCTTCCAGTCAACAATTTATGCTGGTACAGACGACCAGCTTGTCTGCTCCTCTAAGACAGCACAGTCTGAATGCCTCCTATGAGGTCCACTGCAAAAAGGGAAACTGGGCAAATGACACAACAGGTTGAAAGCCTTCTTAAAGAATAGTTATAAACAGGGCAACAGCTTGACTGCTCATCTGAAAACCCAACACTTTGAAGGCCTCCAAGAAGAGCTGCTGAACCCAGGGCAACAGTCACCAGCATACATGCCCCTTTGAAGACCCAAAGTCTGAAGGCCTCACAGGAGGTCTGCTACAGCCAGGGCCACAAGAGTAGCAGGAGATCTGCAGCAATCCAGGAACACAAGAGGCAGGCTATAGACAGAGACACCCAGAGCATCTAACACTGGAGATAACCAGAGGTCAAGAGGCAGGCACAGGACCATAAGCAACAGAAGTGAACATACTTTGGCATCATCAGGAGCAGTTCTCCCACCACAGCAAGACCTGCATGTACCAACAACCTGAAAATCAGAATGCTAACCTAAAATCTTATCTCATGAAGAAAACAGAGTCCTTTAAGGAGGATATAAATAAGTCGCTGAAATAAATGCAGGAAAAAAACCCAGGTAAACAGGTAGAAGCCCTTAACTAGGAAACAAATAAATCCCTTAAAGAAATGCAGGAAAAATACAATCAAACTGGTGAAGGAATTGAATAGAGCAGTCCAAGACCTGAAAGTGGAAGTAGAAAGAATTAAAAAAAAAACTCAAATAGGGGCAAACCTGGAAATGAAAAACCTGAGAAAGAGGTCAGGAATTAGATATAAGCACCAGCAATAGAATACAAGAGATAGAAGAGAGAATCTCTGAGGTAGAATATATCTTAGAAAATATTGACACAATGGTCAAAGAAAATTCAAAACATAAAAAACTACTAACCCAAAGCATCCAGGAATAAATGAAAAGACTAAATCTGAGAATAATAGGAATAGAGGAGAAAAAAAGATTCCCAGCTCAAAGGATCCAAAAATGTATTCAACAAAATAAAGATAAAAACTTACCCAATCTAACAAAAGGGAAGACTATAAATGTACAAGAAGCCTATAGAACACCAAATAGATTGGACTAGAAAAGAAAATCCTCTCATCACATAGATTATCAAGACACCAAATACACAGAACAAAGAAAGAATACTAAAAGCTACAAGAGAAAAGGGCCAAGTAACATATAAAGCCAGATCAATCATAATTACTCCAAATTCTCAACAAAGACAATAAAAGCCAGAAAAGCCTGGACAGAAGTCACACAGAACTTACAAGAACACAAATTCAGCCCAAGCTAACTTCATGCAGCAAAACTCTCATTCAGTGTAGATGGGAAACCAAAATATTCCAGGACAAAACCAAACTTAAACAATTTCTATCCACCAATCCAGTCATACAGAGGATTCTAGAAATAAAACTCAAATGCAAGGAGG